>NC_057812.1:495813456-496113456 GCF_018294505.1 Triticum aestivum | reverse complement strand
CGCCATAGCTGCGCCAGACCGCCTCGCCTTGGTTCGCAGCCGGGATGCAGCGTCTTGTGCAGTCAATCACGGCCACAAGGCCCGTGTCTTTACTTGGGAGCTAGGCGTCCCACTCACTGCTGCCATCGTTTGGTGTGCAATGTTATAAAATCTCAAGTCAATGAAACATGTGCCAGCCACACAGGGACAAGGCATATCAGCCGATGCGTTAAGATGTGCTACTAATTGATGAAAAGTAAATTCAGAAAACCGAAGGCTCATCAGTGCTAAGTCTACACGGTGCCTCATTCATGCGGTGGACATGGAGCTCGCGCCAGTGTCATCCTAGGATCAAAGGGGTTATCTATGGATGCCACATACGGATATCTGTCATACGGATAAATCAGGATAATCATTTATGACAAATATATTGTTATACCGCGGACATGGAGCGCATGCCAGCATAGTTTTGCAGTGGCGTTCTTCCGGGCCATGCTGCTCAACGGATACACATGCAAATCACCGCCCCCGCTGTTCGTTTACACCCGTCCACGCATGTGGCCGACTCATTGTCCGCGTCGGTTTACAAACATCACGGCCGACTCACCCGTCCGCACCGGTTTACCACACTGTGGCCGGTTCACCCGTGATTAATTCAGCTTCATACAGTTATCATCAACTTCATGGCAGGTTATTTCCGGCCTAAATACATCAGGTGACACCCATATGAAATATATTTGATTAGCACATATTATTTTTATCAAAGAGCAGTTTATCTTTGCCTTGGTCTACAATATTGTTTATGCAGGGCAATTGTTCATTACAAATGAGGCGTTATGTTATGGGCACGGAGCACGCGCTAGCAACATTCTGCACTGGTGTTTCGTCCGTGTCCTACCACCCGGTGAATGAACATGAGAAGGTCGCTGTCCCCGTGGCCCGGTTTACATCAGCTTGCCGGGACCGCGCCCGCAATTAACTCGCCCGTCCGAGCCGGTTTACGACACCGGTGCCGATCTTCCCCCTCTGCACCAGTTTACAATGCCGCGGCCGACTCATCTGTCCGAGCTGCCTTTGATGTTGCGGTCGTCCTTGTCGTCCGTCTCTCGCGGCCTGGTCTACATCAACATACCGGGCCGCACCTGTCTGCATGAGCTGTTTCTTGAGTATGAACATGGGTAACAAGCTTTTCTTCCCACAAATTGGAGGCAAAATATCATCAACCGTCATCTGCACTGGATGGTTCAATGGACATGCACACAAGTCACTGCTACTACAGTTTGGTTAAACTTCAAGGAGCCAGTTGGAAGGAACCATTTTCCGAGTTGCTGACACGGCTCATACGGGATCATTTATAACCCGCCGCAGTCACCTCAACCTTCTATGGATTCGCATCGTGCTATCAACGCCAATGATATACAAGTTATGCCGGTTTATATCACAGTCAAATATGGAGAATCTCAAGCCAACTCCTCGAATCACCTTGAGACTTGGGGGCTACAATGATATGACTTAGCAAACATTGCCGGTTTTCAGTGAAGTTAAGAACCCCAATACGTTGGAGGGAAAGATAACCCGGTCCCGGATTCACATCATGCCGTCAGAAGATTTCCGGATTAGAAAGTATATGACAGTTACAAAATCCCGGCTCAATGAAGAAGATCCTGGTCATCAGAAAGGATTCTGATTTAAAATCTGGCTCAAGGGAAGTCAGTCTCACTGAAGCTCTCAAATATCCGGTTTATAATCCGGTACAAGAGAAATTTATTCTCCCACAAAGCTATGAAGGTCTCCATATCTGGTTCAAGAATAATTTATCTCTTGCAAAAAGTTAAAAATTGCCAAAGAGGACCTGCTGCCATGATGCGCGGTTCAAACATGGGTATCCCGCCTTACTGGCCTGACATATTATTGATCACATGGGGGCTTCTGCTTCATAAAGCGAGGTCTTTGTTCTTTTACATCATGTGAGGTTACACGGAGTTGCTCTAAAGCGGCCTCCGGTTTACCCCTTGAGTTCGCTTTGCTAAAAGCATCGTGTTATATCACTTGGAGGATTGGTCGTGTCCGAACCAATACCATGCCTCTTGATAGGCGAGAGCCACCAGATCACTTGGGGACTTGGTCATGTCTGAACCAGTCATGCCTCTTGATCGGCCTAAGGCCATAGAATCACTTGGGGGCTTGGTCGAACCCGAACCATGACCATGCCATTTGGTCGGCATAAATGCCACAGAATCACTTGGGGACCTGGCTGACTAGAACCATAGTTACACCTAACGGGAGCTTGGTCGTGTTTGGCCATGGTAACGCCATTTGATCAGCTTAATAAAACCTTTTTTGGCAAATGTTTTTGTCGTTGCTTTTGCTTCACACTTTTCTTTGAAGGGGTTTTTTTGCTTTTCATTGTGTTTTTTAAACTGACAAAGTTTTTTAACCAATCAATTGACGGAACACAGTTTAGGTCAATCCGGAGACTATTTGCCCGGTTTGATCCTTGTTGTTAACATCCTCTTATGGAGTAACACGATGTTTATCACAACCCGGCACGATTTTATCATAAACCGGCACAATATGGAAGGAGTTATCAGTACTCGAGATTTGGGTTATCACCCTTACTAAAAAAGAAGTTGGTAAACCAACGATGTGATTCAATGTCACAGGTATGATATATTTCATATTTGATTATTCTAAATGCAGCCTTGGTTATAAACCCAGGTTATACGTTGGGCATTATGACCCGTCCGGTGGTAAACCGCCAGGACACTTTAAACTTGTTGTATGCAGAAACATGTTGAATAAAGCATGATTATAATTCACCGGTCTTTATTAAACCGGTAGTATGATTCGGTGTTTATTAAACCAGTCTGGCTTTGGACTATAAGTCGCCAGTATATATTTGGATTGCGCTATTGGAATCATGCACTTATAAATCATTGGGTTATATTATTCAAATAGCCAAACTTGGCTGAAATTTCATTATGATATTGAATGAATAAGGTTTTCATACCGGATTATATTATCTTGAATAGCCAACATGGCTGGATATTTTAAGGTTTTCAAAGTCGCTATAGCGCAATGTCTACTCTTTTATCAAAGGATATGATTTATTCTACAATGGAAGGAATAGTCCCGAGTCGCTGCAGGCTTACAACCCGGCACTTGGGGGCTACATTATTCAAATTGAGATTACATGCAAGTCTCATGTCGCTGCAAGCATGCATCATGACACTTGGGGGCTAATGCAAAGTCATTTTTACTAGTCTTATTGAAGACCCGACTCATCATATTATAATGAGCCGGCCCTTGGGGGATACCAATTACTCCTGTCAACAATTCAAGGTACACAAGTGTTCGTCCATAATATTGAAGAATCCATTGCTCAGTTGGTAAAGCACAAAGCTCTTAACCTTGTGGACGTGGGTTCAAGCCCTACGATGGAAGCTACATTATAATATGTTATTTTCATTAAAGTATATATATCAAGTCCCGGTTCAGTATTATCTTACTAAGCCGTCCCTTGGGGGCTACACGTTGCTGTTCAAAGTTTACAAGATTATACTTACAAAGTCCCTGCTCATTATTGCATAATGACCCGGCCCTTGGGGGCTACACTAATTGAAGTTTTTATAAGCAATTGCAAGTTCCAGGTTGCTGCAAGCATGACAACCCGGCACTTGGGGGCTACATATATGGAGTATTCAGTTTATATGATTGAGATGAACAAACCAGATTTCTTCAAGGTTGAAACAGTTATTGGAGCAAGTCTTAAGTTATCACTATGTTCTCCTCTTAAGACTTGGGGGCTACAGGTATTATGCATATAAAGGAGGAATATCTTCATTTTATCAGTTTTGAGCAAATCAGGAAGATCAATTACATAACGCAGTGTTGACAACAATTATGACCCGGTGCCATCAATATTTACAAACCGGCCATTTTGGTAATATTAAACCGGCAAGTTTTACATCTTCAAACCGGCTGAATATCAGATAAGTATTTTCAGACCCATATTTCTTAAACCGGCGGAGCTGAATCAAAGGAGTTATTCTTCACAATATTTCTCGGTGACATGCCAATGTCGGCAAATTGATTATGAAGCTGGTTTGTTGACCCAAATTTCCCAAAAGGAGGAAATAACAAGGAGTTAAGGATGATCAGGTACCGGTTTACAAAAATTCTTAACCCGGAGCATAACCTGTCAAATTTGTTCTTGTGTTTATTTTGCAGCATAAGTTTACCATGAATAAATCCAAGCTAAACTTGGGGGCTAATGTCGGGGATACACCCCGCGGTGTAAACCGGCCGAAAGTTAACCCGGCCGGACTTGGCGGTTTATCTGAAGACCCCGCTGACACTTGGCGAGTTATTGGTCACCCGCCCTGACCTGGCGGTTTACAAGCAACCCACCTGGTCATTATGACTCACTGGTGATCCGGCATGCAGGGCAGACGGATGACAAGGCCCAAGGCCCAGAAGGCCGGTTCACCTTAACGGTGGGCCGGTTTAAGAGGAAAGGCATGAGGAATATTTGTCCTATAAGGAGTTAAGACCTGGACTTATATCCGGTTTGTATTAGAGATAGACTAGTCCTAATCCTAATAGGACTCTACATGTAACCCGCCCCTCCAACATGTATAAGGAGGGGCAGGGCTCCTCAAAGGGGGAGAAGATTGACAAGTTCCACAAGTTGGACAAGTTAGGTTTAGACAATAGCTCTCGAGATAGAGCACTCTTGTAACCATGATCATCATCATCAATATCAATGAAGCAGGATGTAGGGTTTTACCTCCACCATGAGGGGCCGAACCTGGGTAAAACATCGTGTCTCTCGTCCTGTTCAACCCCTCTCAAGCTACCACATAGATGCGTTGGCCTCGCGACTAAGCCCTGAAACTAAGGACATCTGCCATGACAATTCCACGATAGTCTCCGACTTCGTAAACTGTCTCCTTGCGTTTAGAATCTGCATAACTCTTCTGCCTGGATTGAGCTACCTTCAGCCTGTCGCGAATTAATTTCACTTTCTGTTCAGATTCCTTTATCAGATCCGGTCCAAACAACTGGCGGTCTCCAACTTCATCCCAGGACAATGGGGTCCTGCACCTCCTTCCGTACAAGGCTTCGAAAGGGGCCATCTTCAAACTGGATTGATAGCTGTTGTTGTAAGAGAACTCTGCATACGGCAAATTCTCGTCCTAGCTAGATCCGTAGTCTAGCGCACAAGCTCTTAGCATATCCTCCAAAATCTGATTGACTCTCTCAGTCTGTCCATCTGTCTGCGGGTGAAAGCTGTGCTAAACTCTAGTCTGGTTCCCAAAGTCTCATGTAACTGATTCCAGAACTTTGAGGTAAACTGGGTCCCTCTATCTGATACAATGCTCCTTGGAACTCCATGCAGACATACGATCCTGGTCATGTATATCTTTACCAACTTTGCACTGGTATAGGTAGTCTTCACTGGAATGAAATGAGCTACCTTTGTCAAACGATCGACTACAACCCATATCGAGTCATAGCCTGAACGTGTTCTCGGCAATCCTGTAATAAAATATATGCCTAGCTTATCCCACTTCCATTCAGGTATCGGCAATGGTTGTAGCAATCCGGCTGGCTTCTGATGCTCTGCCTTCACTCTCTGACATACATCACAAACTGCTACATACTCCGCAATATCCTTCTTCATTCCGGTCCACCAGAAAATATCCTTCAAATCCAAATACATCTTGGTATTTCCTGGGTGAATCGAATATGGTGAATCATGGGCCTCTTGTAAAATTAACTTCCTGATCTCTGAATCATTTGGCACATAAACACGGTCTTCAAACCATAAGGTATCATGCTCATCCTCACGAAATCCCTTAGACTTTCCTTTGCTCATTTTCTCCTTAATAGAAGCAATCTCCTTGTCAGTCCTTTGAGCTTCTCTGATCTTATCCATCAAAGTAGATTGAATCTCCAATGCTGCTACATAGCCTCTCGGGACTATTTCCAAACAAAGCTCTCGAAGATTTTCGTTTAACTCCCTTGGTAAATCTCCCGTCATTAAGGTGTTGACGTGGCTCTTACGGCTCAATGCGTCAGCTACTATGTTAGCCTTTCCGGGGTGATAATGCAATTTCATATCATAATCCTTGATGAGCTCCAACCATCTCCTTTGTCTGAGATTCAACTCCTTCTGTGTGAAAATATACTTCAAACTCTTATGATCCGTGTACACCTCGCACTGGTTTCCAATCAGAAAATGTCTCCAAGTCTTCAGTGCATGCACTACGGCTGCTAACTCCAAATCATGCGTAGCATAATTCAACTCATGAGGCCTAAGCTGTCGTGAGGCATATGAAACAACTCTTCCTTCCTGCATAAGCACTGCTCCAAGTCCTCGTCGTGAAGCGTCACAATACACCTCATAATCCTTGGTCTGATCCAGTAAAATCAACACTAGTGAGGTAACCAAACGTTTCTTCAACTCCTGAAAACTAGCCTCACATTCCTCAGTCGATATGAACTTGGTATCCTTCTTCAAAAATTCCGTCATAGGCTTCGCAATCTTTGAGAAATTCTCAATAAACCTCCGGTAGTATCCTGCGAGTCCAAGAAAACTCCGGATCTCTCCAACTGTGGTTGGTGCTTCCCACTTGGTCACGGTATCAACTTTAGTGGGATCTACTGCTATACCTTCTCCGGATATAACGTGTCCGAGAAATCCAACTTCTTTCAACCAAAACTCACATTTGCTAAACTTGGCATATAATTGATGTTCTCTGAGCTTTCCAAGAACCAAATGCAAATGCTCCTTATGGTCCCCTTCATTCTTCGAGTAAACCAGGATATCATCAATGAACACTACGACGAACTTATCCAAGAACTCCATAAACACTTTGTTCATCATGTTCATAAAATATGCAGGTGCGTTAGTCAGACCAAATGACATAACGGTATACTCATACAACCCATACCTGGTGGTAAAAGCTGTCTTGGGTATATCCTGTTCCCGAATCTTCAACTGGTGGTATCCTGATCGCAGATCGATCTTGGAAAATACATTAGCTCCTTGCAATCGATCAAACAGATCATTGATCATCGGTAGTGGGTATTTGTTCTTGATGGTTACTTCATTCAAACCTCGATAATCAACAACCATCCTTAATGATCCATCCTTCTTCTCCACTAGAAGTACTGGCGATCCCCAAGGTGAAGAACTTGGGCGAATGTATCTTTTATCCAGTTATTCCTTAATCTGCTTCTTAATTTCTACCAAATCCTTTGCAGGCATCCTATATGGTCTTTTTGATATTGGCCCTGTGCCTGGCAAAAGCTCAATCAGAAACTCAATATCTCTATCCGGTGGCATGCCTGGCAACTCTTCTGGAAATACATCAGGGAAATCCTTCACTACTGGTACTTCCTCCTGCACAACTCATGTTAAACAATTTGCTTGAGTCCTCTTTGGCACATGTGGGGATACATACTTGATCCTTCTCCCTCCTGGGGTGTTAACCAAGATCAACGTACTGGCGCAATCGATGTTTCCTCCATACATCGACAACCAATCCATACCCAGAATTACATCCAAACCTTGTGATTCCAATATTACCAAATCTGAGGGAAACACATGCCTACCTATACTTAATGGCACTTGAAAACACCCTTGGCTAGCCATATACTCCGCTCCTGGTGAGCTTACTAGCATAGGTGTTCTAAGAACTTTGGTGGGCAGGTTATACTTATCCACAAATCCCCTTGATATGTATGAATGCGATGCACCAGTATCGAAAAGAATGAGTGCAGTAAATCACTTAACCAAAAACTTACTGATTACTGCATCCGGCTGCTCTTCAACCTCCTCCACGTTAACGTGGTTCACCTGTCCCCTGTTGAAAGGGTTCAGCTTCTTCCCAGAGCTTCCATTGCCATTTCCATTCTGTGATTCAGGACATTCTTTGGCATAATGTCCGGTCTTCTGGCACTTAAAACAAGTGACTTGGCTCAGGTCTCTCTTGGCTGGGGTCGATGGGTTGGTGCAGTTCTGGCCATTGCTTCCTCCATTCCCATTACCATTCTTGGGGCCATTATGATTGTGCGAGCTACCTCCTCCATGGGTATGCTGAAAATGTCCTCCCGGTCTAGGGGTAAAACGTGGCTTTTGCTGAGCTCCTGAAGTGTGCTTACCTTGTCCATACTTCCTCTTGCGATTCTCAATTTGCTGCTGCCTCCCTTCAATCATAAGATCATGATCTACCAACTCCTGGTAGTTGTTGAAGGTGGCTACCATCAACTGCATGCTCAACTCATCATTCAGTCCTTCCAAAAACTTCTCCTGCTTAGCTGCATCCGTAGCAACGTCATCTGGGGCATAATGTGCTAATTTACTAAAGTCCTCCACATACTGGCCAACTGTCCGTCCTCCTTGGCGCAAGTTGCGAAACTCTCGCTTCTTCATGGCCATAGCTCCTGCTGAAACATGGCCAGTTCGAAAAGCCTACTGAAACTGGTCCCATGTGACAGTATCGACAGGGAAAGTGGCTGTAAAATTCTCCCACCATGATGATGCGGGTCCTTCAAGCTGATGTGCGGCAAACTTCACCTTCTCCGCATCCGTGCATCCTGCTGTGGTCAACTCTCTGGCTGTCTTGCGGAGCCAATCATCTGCTACTATCGGCTCGGTGCTACTGGAAAACACTGGCGGATTAAGCTTAAGAAAACGGGCTAAATGATCAACAGATGGTGGTGGTGGTGGTGGGTTGTTGTTGTTGTTCTCTTGATTCTGATTCTGGACTAGTAACTGCATCAATGTGTTCTGCTGCTGGATTAACTGGGTGAGCTCCGGTGGGAAGGTAAATCCGGTGTCATGTCTCGGAGGCATCTGAGGGTTTAGAAAAGATGAGATTTAAGAACAGAGGGGGTCTAAAGAGAAAACACTACCCATATGCACATGAGGCAAAAGCAAACAATTCACTTCATTCAATCAAACAAGGGCGTACAATCGATCTAACTATCGCAAAAGTGCTCGGACTACTATATTTACATGGTGGACTACTACTACTGATGAGGTGGTCTATTAGAAATATTCTTCAGTTGCAGACTCCATGATATCTACTCCAGCTTCATCAACATAGTCATCATTGCTATCATCTGGATCTGAGTCGGTGTCGTCGATGATGATGTAGTCTTCTGGGCGAATCTCCTTGGGTTCTTCGTCTTCTTCTACCGGTGTAGGGCCTCCCATAAATATTCTGATCTTCTTGATCAGATCGTCATTCTTCTCCACTAACACTTCAATTTCCTGTTCACAATCTTCACGTGTAGCCTTGAGTTCTTCCTCCAATTCCTTGATTCTCGTCTTTGCCTTCTTCAGGTCTATCATGTCGGTGCACATCTAGTTCTCCTGTCGTCGAATGTGCTGGTTTAACTCCTGGATAAAAGCTGCAACTGATCTATCCTTCCTGGTACTGATCATCTCCCAGTGCTCTTCTCGGTGCCCACAAATCTGGTAGATAGTATCCTTAAGATCATTACGGTAGACTTCTCCAATGCGTCCCATGGCGATGTGAGCTGCCATGCTCTTTCCTAGACTCCAAGTTGGTGCATCAAAAGAAAACTCTATGGGCTCAGTGACTGGCATGAACGTCCTTCCTGGAACTTGAACTTGAATCATCCAACGCTCTTCTTCAGGGAAAGTGGCGTTGTAGGTGCCGGTGAAGCTTGATACTCCTATGTCAGGTATCTAGTGACTTCCTTCAAGTGACGTCCAAAGGGTGTATCTTCATCCGGTTGCGTGAACTTGTTCATTGCATCCGCCATCCTAAAAGAATAGAAAAGATGAGGAGTCAGAAAAGAGAAGAGAGTGAGTAGTGATCTAGGTCTTTAGCTTAGTGGTCGTCTCCTACAGTCAGTGTGTGCTCTGATACCATCTTGTAGCGACCAGACCTCAAACGGTCCAACCTCTGTGCTCCGGTGTCATCCCTGGATCAGTAATGCTGACACCACACAGTACTTGAAGGATTTATAACAGAGTAGCAATCGCACACTTATTACATCAAGTGTCTCAAAAGAGAACTTATTATAATAAATATGGCTTAAGGCCATCTAATAACGATAACAGTGGAAGGCTTGGAAGATAAGTGAGTCCATCAACTTCAACGGCATCACTGAGTATAGAACCACGACCTAAAAACACCTTAATCGTCATCTGAAAAGTATGCAACATTAACGTTGCAGCCCGAAACGGGTCAGCACATGGAATATGCTGGCAATGTAACACAAAGAGAGTAATGGAATGAAACAGCTATTCTATATGCATATTTGGCTGGTGGAAAGCTCTATGGTTACAGTTTTGCGTAAAGCCAATTTTTCCCTACTGCAAAGGAATAAATTTATGTAACTATCATGGTGGTTGTTAAACATTGAGAATGGTTGACAGCATTCTCAATCCCAATTAAGCATCATCATTAAACAAACCCATCAAAATTAATTTTATAGTAACATGTTGAGATTCACATGATAATCCAGGTACTAGATACTCAAGATGTCCATAACCGGGGACACGGCTAACCATGATTAGTTTATACACTCTGCAGAGGTTTGCGCACTTTTCCCCACAAGACTCAATCGCCTCCGTTCGGTTTCTCGCACTACATGGTGTTTGAGAAGACGGATGACCGAGACATAGTCTTTCAGAAGCGCTAGCACGTTACGATGGGTAGACCGTTACACCTACTTTCCCCTACATCTTCTAGTCTACCACTGTAAGAGTTCGCACAACTTAATCAACTATGCTAGAGCCCATAATAGCTTGTGGCTGCACACGGAAGTTTCTAGCACGAATAATCTCATGATCCTTTTTGAGCCTGGGTGGCGGTCCAAAAGAAAACAGGCAATCCTGGAATACCCAGGTACCTCAATCACCCAGATGTGTGTTTAAGTTGCCACCTTAAATAAACCATTAATTAACAATCTCACATCTGTCATAGATACTCTCACCCAATCCACATCTACTAGCATAGCATGGCATAATGAGCAAACGTAGAAGTAACTCCCAAAGGTTTGATAATAAACAGGTAATAGGTACTACCTCAACTATTTCCCAAACCCACAATTTAATTAGATCCTAATCATGCAATGTGTAAGGATTGATCTAATGCAATAAAACTGGATAGTGGGAAAGCATGATCAAAGTGTTACTTGCATTGCTGATGATCCGGGAAACCTAGCGATTCAAAGTAACAAGCGGCGCACTCCGGGTACTCTATCGCAAACAAACAAGCATACAATAAGTACTCACTAATGCACGGGTAAAACTCAAATAAGAGATCTAACCAGAAAGTTCAACTTAAGAACTCCGGTTGGCAAAAAAAATCAAAACGAACGAAGCAACGAAAGACAAACGGCAAAAGAAACAGGCTTCGTTTACTATTCTGGATCTAGGGCAATTTTTACAGTGGCAAAAACTTGTTTAAGTTGGTTAAACGGAAATAGGGTTTTGAGACGAAACTCCATGCGCTTGAATCGCCTGATTCCGATAAACGAGGGAAAAGTTACACTAAAAAGAAAATCGGATCAGAAATCTCGATCAGAAAAATCACGGATTTAATCTGAGAAAAAAAAACGAACGAATGGACGAACACTCACTATTTAAAATAAACCGGAAAAACCGATCTATTAAAAAACCGAAACTAAAAAAACGAACAAAACCGTCGAAAAACCGAACGGTTTTTCGAGAAAGAACAGGGCAAAAAGAAAAAAACTACCTCCGGTGGTCCGGCGAACAGCGGCGGCGGCGGTCCGGCGAACAGTGGCGCGGCGGCGGGGGCGGCGGCGGGGCGGCGCGGGGCGGCCCGGGCGTGGGGCGGCGCAGCGCGGCAGCGGCAAAGGCGGCGGCAGCGCGGGGCTAGGGCAGCTAGGGTTTGGGGGGGTCCGGCTGGGCCTCCCCGTCTTATAAAGCCGGGCGGGCCTAGTGTCCGGGTCGGACACGGCCCGTAGGTCGGTTTCGTTTTTTTTAAATATAGTTTCCTCACAAAAAAACAAAAGGAATAC
This sequence comes from Triticum aestivum, assembly GCF_018294505.1. Classification (NCBI taxonomy): domain Eukaryota; kingdom Viridiplantae; phylum Streptophyta; class Magnoliopsida; order Poales; family Poaceae; genus Triticum; species Triticum aestivum. The sequence continues at coordinate 496,101,441 of NC_057812.1, read as the reverse complement.
TAAACGGACTCCAAAAATCCCGAAATAAATTTTCCCTGGCTTCTAAAATCAAGCCGCAAAGGATGAACATTTATTTGGGGCCTAAATGCAATTTTTAAAAACACGCATTTTTCCTAAATTCAAATAAAATAACAAATAAAACCAAAATAAAATCTTAATTGATTTTTTATTAAATCCTCAATATTTCTTTATTTTGGGAAAGTCATTTTATTCCCTCTCTCATATTTTTGTAATAGAAATAATTGAAGATAAAATAAATAAAATCAAAAGATCCTATTTTCAAAATTTGAGACAACTCAAATATGAAAATAACGAAATCCCCAACTCTCTCCGAGGGTCCTTGAGTTGCGTAAAATTTCTAGGATCAACCAAAATGCAATAAATATGATATGCAATGATGATCTAGTGTATAACATTCCAAATTGAAAATTTGGGATGATACATAATCACCCAGTTACGTTGTGACGTTTGTTAGCACACAAAGTGTTCCTCCGGTAAACGGGAGTTGCATAATCTCATAGTCATAGGAACATGTGTAAGTAATGAAGAAAGCAATAGCAGCATACTAAACAATCGTGTGCTAAGCTAACGGAATGGGTCATGTCAATCACATCATTCTCCTAATGATGTGATCCTGTTAATCAAATGAGAACTCATGTCTATGGTTAGGAAACATAACCATCTTCGGTTAACGAGCTAGTCAAGTAGAGGCATACTAGTGACACTCTGTTTGTCTATATATTCACACATGTATTATGTTTCCGGTTAATACAATTCTAGCATGAATAATAAATATTTATCATGATATAAGGAAATAAATAATAACTTTATTATTGCCTCTAGGGCATATTTCCTTCACTTGGACCCTACGTCAAGAAACAAAAAAGGAGGCCATGAGGTAGGGGTGCGCGCCTACCCCCCCCCCCCCCCAAGGCGCGCCCTCCACCCTCGTGGGCCCCCTGTTGCTCCATCGATGTATCCTTCCTCCTATATATACCTACGTACGCCCAAACGATCAGATACAGAGCCAAAAGCCTAATTCCACCGCCGCAACTTTCTGTATCCACGAGATCCCATCTTGGGGCCTGTTTCGGAGCTCTGCCGGAGGGGGCATCGATCACGGAGGGCTTCTACATCCACACCATAGCCCCTCCGATGAAGTGTGAGTAGTTTACCTCAGACCTACGGGTCCATAGTTAGTAGCTAGATGGCTTCTTCTCTCTTTTTGGATCTCAATACAATGTTCTCCCCCTCTCTTGTGTAGATCTATTCGATGTAATCTTCTTTTTACGGTGTGTTTGTTGAGACCGATGAATTGTGGGTTTATGATCAAGTCTATCTATGAACAATATTTGAATCTTCTCTGAATTCTTTTATGTATGATTGGTTATCTTTGCAAGTCTCTTCGAATTATCAGTTTGGTTTGGCCTACTAGATTTATCTTTCTTGCAATGGGAGAAGTGCTTAGCTTTGGGTTCAATCTTGCGGTGTCCTTTCACAGTGACACTAGGGGCAGCAAGGCACGTATTGTCTTGTTGCCTTCGAGGATAACAAGATGGGGTTTTCATCATATTGCATGAGTTTATCCCTCTACATCATGTCATCTTGCTTAAGGCGTTACTCTATTTTCATTAACTTAATACTCTAGATGCATGCTGGATAGCGGTCGATGAGTGGAGTAATAGTAGTATATGCAGGCAGGAGTCGGTCTATTTGTCTCGGACGTGATGCCTATATACATGATCATACCTAGATATTCTCATAACTATGCTCAATTCTGTCAATTGCTCAACAGTAATTTTTTCACCCACCGTAGAATACTTATGCTCTCGAGAGAAGCCACTAGTGAAACCTATGGCCCCCGGGTCTATCTTCATCATATTAATCTCCCAATACTTAGTTATTTCCTTTGCTTTTTACTTTGCTTTTATTTTACTTTGCATCTTTATCACAAAAATACCAAAAATATTATCTTATCATATCTATCAGATCTCACTCTCGTAAGTGGCTGTGTAGGGATTGACAACCCCTTATCGCGTTGGTTGCGAGGATTTATTTGTTTTGTGCAGGTACGAGGGACTAGCGCGTAGCCTCCTACTAGATTGATACCTTGGTTCTCTAAAACCGAGGGAAATACTTACGCTACTTTGCTGCATCATCCCTTCCTCTTCGGAGAAAACCAACACAGTGCTCAAGAGGTAGCACTGCCATTGCTACATTATTGAATCAACAATGGGGTACTAGTTAAATTTCTCTCTACCACTACTTTACCTAAGAAAAGGTGAGAGAAAAAATTACAAAATAAACTCATGTCTGACTAGTTGTTATAATCAGCCCACATTTGCATTGCGATCTGATCTCTAAGATTGTTTCCATTGTTTGCCACATTGTGATGATGTTGGTTGACATCATCTCCCTCTGGAACATCAACATATGTTTCTGGTGGAATTAATGGTGGTTGGTGATCCAACCATGCCTCATCACCACTTTTAGCTCTAATGATGTTATGGGATATAGCACATGCCGCCGAAATCATGATTTGTGACTCTATTGGGTAGTGATTTCCCACTTTCAAGATAGGGAAACGTTTTTTAGAACACCAATGCTCCTTTCGATGTGGTTCTAGAGAATTGCATGGGTATGGTTGAACAACTCCCTATGCTCGGCATAACCTGTATTAGATGAGTGTCGCCTCCTAAATTCACTCAGGTGATACCGAACTCCTCGATATGGTGCAAGAAAAGAAGGCGTGTTTGCATATCCACCATCTACGAGATAAAGTTTTCCATCTGGCACATGAAATCCCTTGCTAATAGTAGAACGAAGAACTCCTCCATCTGATGCAGATCTTTCCCACCCACATGAAATAAATGTGAAATTCAGATCAAAATCACATGCAACCATGACATTATGTGAGAGGGTTCCTTTCCTATTCCTAAATGGGGGGCCTTATCTTCAGCAATAGTGACGGGGATATGTGTTCCATCTATAGCACCAATGCAGTTCTGCACATTGAAAAAGAAACAACAAAGTTGGTAGGTTTAGAAATCTATGTGGAGAAGTTTTCAAAAATTCCATTGATATGGAGATGTGTGTGTAGTGGTTCACCTGGAAATAAGGCCAATAGCGATTGTTCGAAACAATCTTCGAATGGGGCTGAAGTGAACTTGGAATCCTTATAAATCGTTGGGCTAGAGTTGGAATTAAGTCAAAAATCCTGTTTATCTTCCTAAGAATTGTTTCTGCGCTGTGTTGGAAGTATTTTTGTAGATCTTGATTACTAACATTGCCAATTGCTCCTCGACAGAAACACACGACGTGCCCTTCAATAGATTCTCTCTTCTAAGGTAATCCACGATAGACTTAAAAATCTTAGGTTCCATCTGAAACTCAACCCTAGACCAACTCTCATGGCCTTCTAATATTTCCATAACCTTTGCAACCCCGGATAAAGATGATGTGTGAACTGGATGCTTTTCCTCATAAAGGGAAGCATATAAAGCGGGAACCAAAAGGAAAAATAGTTCATCGTCTTCTTCTTGTTCTTGCGAGATAATCTTAATAATTTTATTTCTCCTAGAATCCATCACTATTAAACCCAATGAAAACAAAATTAATACAATGATAATAATTATAAATAAAGCAATAATAATACCATCTCTATTATGGGCTGCAAAGAACCGATAGCTAGGAGCCTAGGAAGCTCAGGAGTGAATACAAAGATAATACCATTTCGATTGTTACATCTACGTACATAATTTAGAGCATCAGTTTTCTCATATACTAAAATAAGACCACTTTCAATACTAGGCAGAGAAAATAACATCACAAGAGCAGTAGTTTTGCATAATTTAAGATTCCTCAGTGACCATGTCAAAGGGATGACTGCGTCCCATACCTTTCTTACTCTGAGTGAAAACTTCTCAATGACCCACGTATCAAAAGGCACCAAGCAATTGAACACAAAGTCTTCGGATAAAGCCAACTTCCAATGTCAGAGCACCTGCATTTGAAACACGATAAAATAATGAATAAATACATATAGATAACTAAATAGAGTAGACCCACAAATCAACACCTACTAGAAAACAATGATCAGTCAGGAGGATCGATCAAATTTTGGCAGTAGGTAGCACAGGTTGGAATGAAAGAACAAACAGAACTACAACAAGTATGCGACTGGACTCAGTAGTAACACCTCAAACGATACAAGGTAGTAACACCTCAAATCGATAGAGCGACAAATCGACTGTAGTCAGTCAGTCAAAGAGATGTGAACTCCAGCCGGCTAGCCACAATGACAAATCGATAAAACAAGTGTAGTCCTCATCAACCAAAGAATGGCATCACATCATACCCATGAAGGAGCAGACAAACATTTTTGCTCACAACAGTAGCAACTAGAGACTAGGGACCAATAGGAGCAACAAAAGCAGTATCCATCGGACTTGCATATATAGTCTACACAAGCAACCTTCACTCAACTAGCATACAATGGGTACAAAAAAACAAACATGCTCAACTCAACTAGTTTTTCATCGCCAAAAAAACTGACTAGTTTTTTTTATTGCCATCAACAATCTTAACCCAACAAGCAACATCTTCTTCCACCCGAACAAGTTCAGCTACCCACGCCAAACCAAAACAGCAACAGACCCATCCCACCTACAACCATAGTGACCACCAAGCTTTCTATGTATAGTTCATCTCATGTGTCATTCAACTAACATTTTGCATCAATCCTACCTCCTTGAACGAACCCACCTACAAACAAATTTTGCCCTCTTCACAATATACTAGAACATTATGCATATAGATTAGCATCACAGGGAGGTAAAGATGGATGTGCTCACTTGTGAGGTCAGGATAGATTGAGCACTTCAAAGCATTCAATGTTCTTCAGTACAGCTGCTCACTTGGGGTACAAACCTCAAACAGGAGAGGAGGTCCCTTGATCTGTATAGATGCTCGTCAGTGCGTGTAGTGGGAAAGAAATCATCAAGGAAAAGAAAAATAGCGAGTGGAAGAGGAGGAGGAGGGGATAACCTTGATGAGAAAGAGGAGAATGATCTATGGCCGTCGTCTTCGCCGGAGATGAGTGAAGCTTCGAGGCAGAGAGATCCGGGAAGAGGGAGGAGGATGACCCCGGTCACCGTTGCCCCCGCCGAAGGAGCAGGTCGTGGAGGTGTAGACGGTGGTGCGTCACCTCCAGTTGCCGGGCAGAGCCTTGGATGGAGGAGGGCGGAGCATGGTGGTGTGTCGCTCTTGGATCTTGCCGCCGCCGCCTCTCATTCGCAAGACCGAGAGAGCGAGGGTTTCGTCCCTGACCACTGTAGGCGTGGAAGGCTCTGTTGGGGAACATAGTAATTTCAAAAAAATTCCTAGGCACACGCAAGATCATGGTGATGCATAGCAACGAGAGGGGAGAGTGTTGTCCACGTACCCTCGTAGACGAAAGCGGAAGCATTAGCACAACGCGGTTGATGTAGTCGTACGTCTTCACGATCCAACCGATCAAGTACCGAACACACGGCACCTCCGAGTTCAGCACACGTTCAACCGATGACGTCCCTCGAACTCCGATCCAGCCAAGTGCTTGAGGGAGAGTTTCGTCAGCACGACGGCGTGGTGACGATGATGATGTTCTACCGACGCAGGGCTTCGCCAAAGCACCGCTACAGTATTATCGAGGTGGACTATGGTGGAGGGGGGCTCCGCACAAGGCTAAAATATCAAACGATCAATTGTTGTGTCTCTAGGGTGCCCCCCTACCCCCGTATATAATCAAGCAAGGGGGAGGAGTGGCCGGCCAGGAGGGGCACGCCAGGAGGAGTCCTACTCACACCGAGAGTAGGACTCCCTCTCTTTTCCTTGTTGAATTAGGAGTGGAGGCGGAAAGAGGAGGGAGAGAGGAAGGAAGGGGGGGGCGCCGCCCCCCTCTCCTTGTCCTATTCGGACTAGGGGGGAGGGGCGCGCGGCCCTGCCCTGGCCGCCTCTCCTCTTCTCCACAAAGGCCCACTATGGCCCATTAAGCCCCGGGGGGTTCCGGTAACCCGTCGATACTCCGGTAAAATCCTGATTTCACCCGGAACACTTCCGATATCCAAGTATAGGCTTCCAATATATTAATCTTCATGCCTCGACCATTTCGAGACTCCTCGTCATGTCCGCGATCACATCCGGGACTCCGAACAACCTTCGGTACATCAAAACTCATAAACTCATAATATAACCGTCATCAAAACTTTAAGCGTGCGGACCCTACGGGTTCAAGAACTATGTAGACATGAACGAGACACGTCTCCGGTCAATAACCAATAGCGGAACCTGGATGCTCATATTGGCTCCCACATATTCTACGAAGATCTTTATTGGTCAGACCGCATAACAACATGCATTGTTCCCTTTGTCATCGGTATGTTACTTGCCCGAGATTCGATCGTCGGTATCTCAATACCTAGTTTAATCTCGTTACCGGCAAGTCTCTTTACTCGTTCCGTAATACATCATCTCGCAACTAACTCATTAGTTGCAATGCTTGCAAGGCTTAAGTGATGTGCATTACCGAGAGGGCCCAGAGATACCTCTCCGACAATCGGAGTGACAAATCCTAATCTCGAAATACGCCAACCCAACAAGTACCTTCGGAGACACCTGTAGAGCACCTTTATAATCACCCAGTTACGTTGTGATGTTTGGTAGCACACAAAGTGTTCCTCCGGTAAATGGGAGTTGCATAATCTCATAGTCATAGGAACATGTATAAGTCATGAAGAAATCAATAGCAACAAACTAAACGATCAAGTGCTAAGCTAACGGAATGGGTCATGCCAATCACATCATTCTCCTAATGATGTGATCCCGTTAATCAAATGACAACTCATGTCTATGGTTAGGAAACATAACCATCTTTGATTAACGACCTAGTCAAGTAGAGGCATACTAGTGACACTCTGTTTGTTTATGTATTCACACATGTATCATGTTTCCGGTTAATACAATTCTAGCATGAATAATAAACATCTATCATGATATAAGGAAATAAATAATAACTTTATTATTACCTCTAGGGCATATTTCCTTCAGTCTCCCACTTGCACTAGAGTCAATAATCTAGATTGCACAGTAATGATTCTAACACCCATGGAGTCTTGGTGCTAATCATGTTTTGCTCGTGGAAGAGGCTTAGTCAACGGGTCTGCAACATTCAGATCCGTATGTATCTTGCAAATTTCTATGTCTCCCACCTGGACTAGATCTTGGATGGAATTGAAGCGTCTCTTGATGTGCTTGGTTCTCTTGTGAAATCTGGATTCCTTCGCTAAGGCAATTGCACCAGTATTGTCACAAAAGATTTTCATTGGACCCGATGCACTAGGTATGACACCTAGATCGGATATGAACTCCTTCATCCAGATTCCTTCATTTGCTGCTTCCAAAGCAGCTATGTACTCCGCCTCACATGTAGATCCCGCCACGACGCTTTGTTTAGAACTGCACCAACTGACAGCTCCACCGTTCAATGTAAACACGTATCCGGTTTGTGATTTACAATCGTCCAGATCAGTGTCAAAGCTTGCATCGACATAACCATTTACGACTAGCTCTTTGTCACCTCCATAAATGAGAAACATATCCTTAGTCCTTTTCAGGTATTTCAGGATGTTTTTGACCATTGTCCAGTGATCCACTCCTAGATTACTTTGGTACCTCCCTGCTAGACTTATAGCAAGGCACACATCAGGTCCGGTACACAGCATTGCATACATGATAGAGCCTATGGCTGAAGCATAGGGAACATCTTTCATCTTCTCTTTATCTTCTGAAGTGGTCGGGCATTGAGTCTTACTCAACTTCACACCTAGTAACACAGGCAAGAACCCTTTCTTTGCTTGATCCATTTTGAACTTCTTCAAAACTTTGTGAAGGTATGTGCTTTGAGAAAGTCCAATTAAGCGTCTTGATCGATCTCTATAGATCTTGATGCCCAATATATAAGCAGCTTCACCGAGGTCTTTCATTGAAAAACTTTTATTCAAGTATCCCTTTATGCTATCCAGAAATTCTATATCATTTCCAATCATCAATATGTCATCCACATATAATATCAGAAATGATACAGAGCTCCCACTCACCTTCTTGTAAATACAGGCTTCTCCAAAAGTCTGTACAAAACCAAATGCATTGATCACACTATCAAAGCGTTTATTCCAACTCCGAGAGGCTTGCACCAGTCCATAAATGGATCGCTGGAGCTTGCACACTTTGTTCGCTCCCTTTGGATCGACAAAACCTTCTGGTTGCATCATATACAACTCTTCTTCCAGAAATCCATTCAGGAATGCAGTTTTGACATCCATTTGCCAAATTTCATAATCATAAAATGCGCCAATTGCTAACATGATTCGGACAGACTTAAGCATCGCTGCGGGTGAGAAAGTCTCATCGTAGTCAATCCCTTGAACTTGTCGAAAACCTTCTGCAACAAGTCGAGCTTTATAGACAGTAACATTACCGTCAGCGTTAGTCTTCTTCTTGAAGATCCATTTATTCTCAATGGCTTGCCGATCATTGGGCAAGTCAACCAAAGTCCACACTTTGTTCTCATACATGGATCCCATCTCAGATTTCATGGCCTCAAGCCATTTTGCCGAATCTGGGCTCACCATCGCTTCTTCATAGTTCGTAGGTTCGTCATGGTCTTGTAACATAACCTCCAGAAAAGGATTACTGTACCACTCTAGTGCGGATCTTACTCTGGTTGACCTATGAGGTTCAGTAACAACTTGATCTGAAGTTCCATGATCATCATCATTAACTTCCTCACTAATTGGTGTAGGCGTCACAAGAACCGGTTTCTGTGATGAACTACTTTCCAATAAGGGAGCAGGTACAGTTACCTCATCAAGTTCTACTTTCCTTCCACTCACTTCTTTTGAGAGAAACTCCTTCTCTAGAAAGGATCAATTCTTAGCAACGAATGTCTTGCCTTCTGATCTGTGATAGAAGGTGTACCCAACAGTCTCCTTTGGGTATCCTATGAAGACACATTTCTCTGATTTGGGTTCGAGCTTATCAGGTTGAAGCTTTTTCACATAAGCATCGCAGCCCCAAACTTTAAGAAACGACAACTTTGGTTTCTTGCCAAACCACAGTTCATAAGGCATCGTCTCAACAGATTTCGATGGTGCCCTATTTAACGTGAATGCAGCCGTCTCTAAAGCATAACCCCAAAATGATAGCGGTAAATCAGTAAGAGACATCATAGATCGCACCATATCTAGTAAAGTACGACTACGACGTTCGGACACACCATTACGCACTGGTGTTCCGGGTGGCGTGAGTTGCGAAACTATTCCGCATTATTTCAAATGTAGACCAGACTCGTAACTCAAATATTCTCCTCCACGATCAGATCGTAGAAACTTTATTTTCTTGTTACGATGATTTTCAACTTCACTCTGAAATTCTTTGAACTTTTCTAATGTTTCAGACTTATGTTTCATTAAGAAGATATACCCATATTTGCTTAAATCATCTATGAAGGTGAGAAAATAACGATATCCGCCGCGAGCCTCAACATTCATTGGACCACATACATCAGTATGTATGATCTCCAACAAATCAGTTGCTCGCTCCATAGTTTCAGAGAACGGCGTTTTAGTCATCTTGCCCATGAGGCATGGTTCGCAAGTACCAAGTGATTCATAATCAAGTGATTCCAAAAGTCCATCACCATGGAGTGTCTTCATATGCTTTACACCAATATGACCCAAATGGCAGTGCCACAAATAAGTTGCACTATCATTATCAACTCTGCATCTTTTGGCTTCAACATTATGAATATGTGTATTTCTACTACCGAGATTCATCAAAAATAGACCACTCTTCATGGGTGCATGACCATAAAAGATATTATTCATATAAATAGAACAACCATTATCCTTTGATTTAAATGAATAACCGTCTTGCATCAAACAGGATCCAGATATAATGTTCATGCTCAACGCTGGTACCAAATAACAATTATTTAGGTCTAATATTAATCCCGAAGGTAGATGTAGAGGCAGCGTGCCGACGGCGATCACATCAACTTTGGAACCATTTCCCATGCGCATCGTCACCTCATCCTTAGCCAGTGTCCGCTTAATCTGTAGTCCCTGTTTCGAGTTGCAAATATTAGCAACATAACCAGTATCAAATACCTAGTTGCTACTACGAGCTCTGGTAAGGTACACATATGTATATCACATATACCTTTGTTCACCTTGCCATCCTTCTTATCCGCCAAATACTTGGGGCAGTTCCGCTTCCAGTCACCAGTCTGCTTGTAGTAGAAGCACTCAGTCTCAGGCTTAGGTCCAGACTTGGGTTTTTTCTGTTGAGCAGAAACTTGCTTGCAGTTCTTCTTGAAGTTCCCCTCCTTCTTCCCTTTGCCCTTTTTCTTGAAACTGGTGGTCTTATTGACCATCAACACTTGATGCTCCTTCTTGATTTCTACCTCCGCAGCCTTTAGCATTGCGAAGAGCTCGGGAATCGTCTTATCCCTCTATTGCATGTTATAGTTCATCATGAAGCTCCTGTAGCTTGGTGGCAGTGATTGAAGAATTCTGTCAATGACGCTATCATCCGGAAGATTAACTCCCAGTTGAATTAAGTGATTGCAGTACCCAGACATCTTGAGTATATGCTCACTAACAGAGCTATTCTCCTCCATCTTGCAGCTGTAGAACTTATTGGAGACTTCATATCTCTCGATCTGGACATTCTTTTGAAATATTAACTTCAATTCTTGGAACATCTCATATGCTCCATGATGTTCAAAACATCGTTGAAGTCCCGGTTCTATGTCGTAAACTATGGCACACTGAACTATCAAGTAGTCATCAACACGTGACTGCCAGGCATTCACAATGTCTGCAGTTGCTGGCGCAGGTGGTACACCTAGCGGTGCTTCCAGGATGTAACTCTTCTGTGCAACAATGAGGATAATTCTCTAGTTACGGACCCAGTCCGTGTAATTGCTACCGTCATCTTTCAACTTTGCTTTCTCAAGGAACGCATTAAAATTCAACAAAACAACAGCACGGGCCATCTATCTACAATCAACATAGACAAGCAAGATACTATCAGGTACTAAGTTCATGATAAATTTAAGTTCAATTAATCATATTACTTAAGAACTCCCACTTAGATAGACATCCCTCTAATCATCTAAGTGATCACGTGATCCAAATCAACTAAACCATAACTGATCATCACGTGAAATGGAGTAGTTTTCAATGGTGAACATCACTATGTTGATCATATCTACTATATGATTCACGCTCAACCTTTTGGTCTCAGTGTTCCGAGGCCATATCTGCATATGCTAGGCTTGTCAAGTTTAACCTGAGTATTCTGCGTGTGCAAAACTGGCTTGCACCCATTGTAGATGGACATAGAGTTTATCACACCCGATCATCACGTGGTGTCTGTGCACGACGAACTTTGGCAACGGTGCATACTCAGGGAGAACACTTTTATCTTGAAATTTAGTGACACATCATCTTATAATGCTATCGTCAATCAAAGCAAGATAAGATGCATAAAAGATAAACATCACATGCAATCAATATAAGTGATATGATATGGTCATCATCATATCGTTCTTGTCATCTCCATCTCTGAAGCACCGTCATGATCACCATCGTCACCAGCGCGACACCTTAATCTCCATCCTAGCATCGTTGTCGTCTCACTAATCTTATGCTTCTACGACTATCGCTACCGCTTAGTGATAAAGTAAAGCATTACAGGGCGATTGCATTGCATACAATAAAGCGACAACCATATGGCTCCTGCCAGTTGCCGATAACTCGGTTACAAAACATGATCATCTCATACAAAAAATTTAGCATCATGCTTTGACCATATCACATCACAACATGCCCTGCAAAAACAAGTTAGACGTCCTCTACTTTGTTGTTGCAAGTTTTATGTGGCTGCTACGGGCTTAGCAAGAACCGTTCTTACCTACACATCAAAAACCACAATGATAGTTTGTCAAGTTGATGTTGTTTTAACCTTCGCAAGGACCGGGAGTAGCCACACTCAGTTCAACTAAAGTTGGAGAAACTGACACCCGCCAGCCACCTATGTGCAAAGCACGTTGGTAGAACCAGTCTCGCGTAAGCGTACGCGTAATGTTGGTACGGGCCGCTTCATCCAACAATACCGCCGAACCAAAGTATGACATGCTAGTAAGCCGTATGACTTATATCGCCCATAACTCACTTGTGTTCTACTCGTGCATATAACATCAACGCATAAAACCTGGCTCGGATGCCACTGTTGGGGAACGTAGTAATTTCAAAAAAAATCCTACGCACACGCAAGATCATGGTGATGCATAGCAATGAGAGGGGAGAGTGTTGTCCACGTACTCTCGTAGACCGAAAGCGGAAGCGTTAGCACAACGCGGTTGATGTAGTCATACGTCTTCACGATCCAACCGATCAAGTACCGAACGCACGGCACCTCCGAGTTCAGCACACGTTCATCCCGATGATGCCCCTCGAACTCCGATCCAGCCGAGTGTTTGAGCGAGAGTTTCGTCAGCACGATGGCGTGGTGACGATGATGATGTTCTACCGACGCAGGGCATCGCCTAAGCACTGCCACAGTATTATCAAGGTGGACTATTGTGGAGGGGGGCACCGCACACGGCTAAAAGATCAAACGATCAATTGTTGTGTCTCTAGGGGCCCCCCTGCTCCCGTATATAAAGGAGCAAGGGGGGAGGTGCGGCCGGCCAGGAGGGGAGAGCCAGGAGGAGTCCTCCCTCCCTTTTCCTTGTTGGATTAGGAGTGGAGGGGGAAAGAGGAGGGAGAGAGGAAGGAAAGGGGGGCGCCGCCCCCTCTCCTTGTCCTATTCGGACTAGGGGGGAGGGGCGCGCGGCCCTGCCCTGGCCGCCTCTCCTCTTCTCCACAAAGGTCCACTATGGCCCATTAAGCCCCCGGGGGGTTCCGGTAACCCCTCGGTACTCCGGTAAAATCCCGATTTCACCCAGAACACTTCCGATATCCAAATATAGGCTTCCAATATATCAATCTTCATGTCTCGACCATTTCGAGACTCCTCGTCATGTCCGTGATCACATCCGAGACTCTGAACAACCTTCGGTACATCAAAACTCATAAACTCATAATATAATCGTCATCGAAACTTTAAGCGTGCGTACCCTACGGGTTCGAGAACTATGTAGACATGACCGAGACATTTCTCCGGTCAATAACCAATAGTGGAACCTGGATGCTCATATTGGCTCCCACATATTCTACGAAGATCTTTATCGGTCAGACCGCATAACAACATATGATGTTCCCTTTGTCATCGGTATGTTACTTGCTCGAGATTCAATCGTCGGTATCTCAATACCTAGTTCAATCTCGTTGCTGGCAAGTCTCTTTACTCGTTCTGTAATACATCATCCCACAAGTAACTCATTAGTTTCAATGCTTGCAAGGCTTAAGTGATGTGCATTACCGAGAGGGCCCAGAGATACCTCTCCGACAATCGGAGTGACAAATCCTAATCTCGAAATACGCCAACCCAACAAGTACCTTCGGAGACACCTGTAGAGCACCTTTATAATCACCCAGTTACGTTGTGATGTTTGGTAGCACACAAAGTGTTCCTCCGATAAACGGGAGTTGCATAATCTCATAGTCATAGGAACATGTATAAGTCATGAAGAAAGCAATACCAACAAACTAAACGATCAAGTGCTAAGCTAACGGAATGGGTCATGTCAATCACATCATTCTCCTAATGATGTGATCCCGTTAATCAAATGACAACTCATGTCTATGGTTAGGAAACATAACCATCTTTGATTAACGAGCTAGTCAAGTAGAGGCATACTAGTGACACTCTGTTTGTTTATGTATTCACACATGTATCATGTTCCGGTTAATACAATTCTAGCATGAATAATAAACATTTATCATGATATAAGGAAATAAATAATAACTTTAGTATTGCCTGTAGGGCATATTTCCTTCAGGCTCTCCCATGGGAAAAGGCGTGGAAAGGGCCGGGCTACCAATATCCCGTGGGCCGCCAAATGACCGAGTGGATCAGCCAGGGCTAAGTTGGCTCGTGGGTTCCCAGTCTGGGGAACAGGCAGGGATCCCAGGGGGAAACCCTGAAACCAAACGAGGCCTTGGAGTAGGATTCCCCCCCTTGGGGCGTGCCCCATGAGGCCGGCCGGCCCCCTCCTTTATATACGGGGGAGGGGGGCACGCCATAGACACACAAGGTTATTTCTTAGCCGTGTGCGATGCCCCCTCCACAGATTTCCACCTCGGTCATATTGTCGTAGTGCTTAGGCGAAGCCCTGCGTCGGTAACTTCATCATCACCGTCAACACGCCATAGTGCTGATGAAACTCTCCCTCGGCCTCAGCTGGATCTAGAGTTCGAGGGACGTCACCGAGCTGAACGCGTGCAGATCGCGGAGGTGCCGTGCGTTCGGTACTTGATCAGTTGGATCGCGAAGACGTTCGACTACATCAACCGCGTTACTTAACGCTTCCGCTTTTGGTCTACGAGGGTACGTGGACACACTCTCCCCGCTCGTTGCTATGCTTCTCCTAGATAGATCTTGCGTGATCGTAGGAATTTTTTTGAAATACTACGTTCCCCTTCACCTCTCCTATACTTGGAGTGACAAATCCTAATATCGATCTATGACAACTCAACAAACACCTCCGAAGATACCTGTAGAGCATATTTATAATCAGTTACGTTGTGATACGTCTCCAACGTATCTATAATTTTTGATTGTTCCATGCTATTATATTATCTGTTTTGGATGTTTTATATGCATTAATATGCTATTTTATACTATTATTTTTTGGGACTAACTTATTAACCTAGAGCTCTGTGTCAGTTTCTGTTTTTTCCTTATTTTTGAGTTTCGCAGAAAAGGAATACCAAACGGAGTCCAAACGGAATAAAACCTTCGCGATGATTTTTCTTGGACCAGAAGACACCCGGGAGACTTGGAGTGTAAGTCAGAAGACACCTGGGCGCGCCCCCTTTCTTGTGGGCCCCTCGGTGACCCCCTGACCTAGATCTTCCTCCTATATATTCACATATATTCCCAAACCACCAGAAGCATCCACGAAAACACTTTTCCACCGCCTCAACCTTTTGTTCCCATGAGATTCCATCTAGGAGCCTTTTTCGGCATCCTGCCAGAGGGGGATTCGATCACAAAGGGCTTCTACATCAACTCTATTGCCCTTCCGATGAAGCGTGAGTAGTTTACCTCAGACCTACGGGTCCATAGCTAGTACCTAGATGGCTTCTTCTCTCTCTTTGATTCTCAATACCATGTTCTCCTCGATGTTCTTGGAGATCTATCCGATGTAATCTTCCTTTGCGGTGTGTTTGTCGAGATCCGATGAATTGTGGATTTATGATCAAATTATCTATGAATATTATTTGAATCTTCTCTGAATTCTTTTATGCATGATTTGATATCTTTGTAATTCTGTTTGAACTATCGGTTTGGTTTGGCCAACTAGATTGGTTTTTCTTGCAATGGGAGAAGTGCTGAGCTTTGGGTTCAATCTTGCGGTGTCCTTTCCCAGTGATAGTAGGCGCAACAAGGCATGTATTGTATTGTTGCCATCAAGGATAAAAAGATGGGGGTTTACATCATATTGCTTGAGTTTATTCCTCTACATCATGCCATCTTACTTAATGCGTTACTCTGTTCTTCATGAACTTAATACTCTAGATGCACACAGGAGTCGGTCTATGTGTGTAGTAATAGTAGTAGATGCAGAATCGTTTCGGTCTACTTGACACGGGCGTGATGCCTATATTTCATAATCATTGCCTTAGAAGTAGGCGGGTAAGAAGGCCTGTAAGAAGCAGGCAGCCAGGGTGCGAGGTTTGCGGCTTGGGGACGCAAAACTGAAGTTTTTTCATGCCAAACTGGTATCCGGGCTCCGCAAAAATTTCATACAGTCCATTCAACACCAGGGGCGGCTCATGCTAGCTCACGAGGACAAGGCCAGGGTGATTGATGACCATTTTGCTGCAATTTTGGGCGTGCGGGCGCCGCATAGAAGGACCTTGGACTGGCAACAGATGTAGCTCCCCAGGGTTCCATCAACTGGGCTTGACAATCCATTCACTGACGACGAAGTCTCGGCCGCTATCAAAGATTCGCCGACTGGCAAAGCCCCCGGTCCTGATGGTTTTAGTGGCATTTTCTTCATGGCATGTTGGGGCCTCATCAAGGACGATATCATGCTGGCTTTTGAGCAGTTTTGCTGCTTGGCGGGTCAGGGCTTCAGTGAGTTAAACACGGCCCTAGTGACTTTGCTACCTAAGAAAGATGGTGCTGACTACCGGCCAATCAGCCTTATACATTCCATAGCCAAGCTCGTCGCTAAAGTCCTCTCCATTAGACTATCCAGAGTGATCAACGACATTATTTCTCCAGCACAGACTGCCTTTCTGGAATCGAAATGCATTCATGTATGTGCACAATGGAGTCAAGCTGTTGCACGGAAGGAAAACACCGGTTGTTCCGCTGAAGCTTGATATCACTCGTGCTTTTGACAGGGTATCCTGGGAGTACCTGCTTGAGTCGTTACAGAACCTTGGATTTAGTGCTAGATGGAGGGATTGGATTGCCTTATTGTTGTCCTCCTCAAGCTCGGCCATCATGCTCAATGGAGTGCCGAGCGTGGAGCCGCTGCACCAGCGAGGCTTGCGGCAGGGAGACCCCCTTTCCCCGCTGTTGTTCATCCTCGTAATTGACCCGTTGCACCGTCTGCTGCAGCTGGCAACTGAGAGAAATCTGATCAACCCCCTGCCGGGTCGGGAGCTGAAACTTCGTGTCAGTCTTTATGCAGACGATGTCGTCCTCTTTGCTAACCCGATTGCCGAAGAGATTGAGGCTCTCATGAGCATTTTCCACGATTTTGGCGAGGCAGCGGGACTCGGGATAAATCTTAGCAAGTCAACTACAACGCCCATTCACTGTGAGGATATCAACGTGGCCGAGGTTCTACGGAATTTTGGAGGGCCGACCAAGCAATTCCTAATAACTTACCTTGGATTGCCAATCACACCATCGAGAATCAAGTTGGTGCACCTCCGGTTTGTGATCGATCGCATCCGAGCTCGACTGGAAGGCTGGAAGTTGAAGCTCATGTCCATTGCATAGCTTCATGTACTTGTTTGTGCAGTCCTGACCTCTCCGCCAACTTTCACCCTCACCGCTCTCCGGGTCCTGAAGAAGCTACTGAGGGAGGCCGACAAATCGAGAACACGATTCCTTTGGGCGCATGATGAGGAGATGACCGGGGGAAAATGCAAAGTTAGTTGGGCCAAGGTGTGCACCCCGATTGATTACGGCGGCCTTGGCATCCTCGACCCGCAGAAGTTCAACAGAGTGCTGCGGCTTAGATGGCTATGGCACGCATGGAAGAACCCCCAGCGTGCTTGGGTTGGAATGGAGTCATTTTCAATGCGGTGATAGTGATCTCTATTGGCAATGGTGAACGAGCCAGATTCTGGACCTGCTCTTCGGTTAATGGGCAACCCCTTAGGACTGCTTTTCCTAGGCTCTTCAAGCACTCCCGGCGGAAGACAAGATCAGTTAGAGCTGCTCTGTTTGACGATATCTGGATCAAAGACCTGGCACATGGTGACACTACCCCTCTGCTGCATGATTTCATGTCTATGGCACGACTGATAGCTGGAGCTAGGCCGAGCTTAAAGCTAGAGGCCGAAGACGACATTCGATGGAACTGGACTGGCAATGGCATCTATTCTGCTGCCTCTGCCTACCAGGCACAATTCCAGGGCATGCAGAGATCATGATTCAAAGGCCTGATATGGGACACCTGGGCCCCGAGGAAACTGAAGATGTTCGGCTGGCTTCTGCACCTCAACAGATTATGGTGCAACGATAGATTGCAAAGACGCGACTGGAGCAACGGGTACTTCTGCCATTTCTATTTCAGAAGTCTGGAATGCTTGGTGCATTTGTTCAGGCGCTGCTCGATCGCCAGGAAGGTTTGGGAGACACTGGCAACCTAGACCGGCTGCGGAGCAGCGAGCCCGGTAACGTGGAGCTGCATTGACAGGGTGACTGGCATTGTTGAAGCAATCGTCGCTGCCACAGCAGGAGAAGGCCGGAAGGGGATCAAGTCTGTCATCCTATTGGTGCTCTGGGAGATATGGCTCGAGCGAAACAACTGTATTTTTCGGGCAAAGCAGGTGCTGGCCAGCGACATGGTGGCAGCAAGCCGTCGTGCCATTCAATTATGGCGCCAAGCAGGAGCACGATGTCTAGAACTACCCTTCGCAGAGCCTCCGACAAGAATTGGCTAATGTAATTTTCAGTTCTTTCTGACCCTATGATCCTAGGATCTACGCCATGTATTTGTTTTTTCCCATTGCTTCCTGCCTAATATATGAATGCCAGCAGTGCTAGATCTTTCAAAAAAAAGAATCACAAGGCTGCAAGTAGCATCAGACCAGACCAGCGATGGCAAGGGCTATCAGTGGCATGTGACAACTACATGAGCTATTCTCCGTAATTTACAGAGAAATTCTGCAATTAAATGTTGATCGTGCCATTTCTAGTTGGACTTATTCAAATTTTAGGTTTGTGAAGTTTCTCTTAATATTATTGTATCTAATAGTTCTGCTTACAACTATACCTAAATGTGTGATACTTGTGATTCTTGGTAGCTCTAAGTGAAGCATTTTAACTTGTGGTGTTCCCAGGCTTTGACAATTTGCTAGCTCCGCCGCTAGGAAAAGGAGGAGGTCGATTAAATAGAAATGCATGCACGTAAGGTTGGCATGAAACTACTGGTGTGAGCTGTGGATGCTAGCAGCGAACAGCAAGGAGCCAAGGACCATTAGAGCTCTGTCTCGCTAACAACAGCTGGGGATGAGATGGCCTCGTTCCTTTGAGGCTTTGAGCACGCACGTACGGCTGGCTATCTACTGCCTGCGCTGTACATATTAGCTCCTGCCTCCATTGGCAATTTGGCCTCACGACGTTCACAGCTGTTCTTTCACGTGCATAAAGACGGCTTGTAATCTGTGAACTCCTACAACTATATACAGATCGACCCATCGAACAATGGCCAGATCCGGAAACAGTGATCAATGGGGTAATCCCGGTCATAGAATAGTAATCCCTCCAATTCGAATTAATTGGCGTAACCTCTATACAACATAAAATATACATTGTATAAAAGTTACGTCAATTAATTTGGATCATAGGGAGTACCACTTTTGTATATCATGCCGTGTTACCGACAATCAGAACAAGGAAGAGCAACCGATTTCAAGGAATGCAAAAACTTCATGTCATATTGTCGGATTATTTTTCCCTCGAAAGGGGATTACCCGGCCTCTGCATCACAAGATGTACACATCCATATATTAAGGATAAAGGGGTGTTTGGTTGCAAAAGACTAGACTCTTTTTAGTCCTAGGGACTAAAGAAAAAAGACCCACCAATAAAGTCTTTTTCTAGTCTCTTAAAAAAAGTCCCTTCTATTTGGTTACATAGGGACTAAAAGAGATATTTTCTAATCTAATCCATGTAACCAAACAGGGCCTAAATCCCTTCAATGCATGCAGAAACTTGATGTTGATCGACCAATCTAAAAACAAATACGTAGCGAACCAACCTGTGGTTGGATGATTAGAGGGACTGTGGTATCTCCAGCCCATCGGAGTTAAAATTCTGGTGCACGCATTTATTCCTGTAATTATTTCAGGATTTCCGGCGATGCACATTCAGTGGAAGGTGACGTTCCCGTCGACGACGAGGTGCCTACAGTGACTTCGTAAATTTCAAAATGATATGCCGGCTCAGTCTTTCGAAGGTGCTCATAGGGGTAGGGTGTGTGTGCGCGCGTTTATAGAGGTGAATGTATGCGTGTATATGAGCGCTTGCATTTGTATTGAGTTAAAAAAACAAATACGTTCGTAAAGTAAAAACAAAAGACGTGCATAAGCGAAGCCTTGTTGGTGCGGGCGAAAAGAACCATGCAGCCGAGCCATGCGTGCGTGCGCCGATCGTCGTCCCCTGCAACGCTAGTGCTGGATCGTCTGGGAATATGCCTTTCTTGTGATAGCAACGTACCTCTCCCTCGTTCTTTTTCCCTTTCGATGGAAGGCTTGCTAGCTGCCCGAGTCGGACGCATGCAGTTGTTGGGAGGGCGGAAAGCTACAAGTGGGCAATGCAATGCCTGCATGCCGTAGCGTTGATTGTTGGCTTGCAAGCGACGGCACGCAGATGCGCATCATATTGCTGTCGCCGGGCTAGCTAGCTATCGCTGTGTTATACCTACATTAGTAGATGGATGGATCAATTGGTTGGCTTAATTAGCCCACTCGTGTGAGTCTGTGAGAGAGGCACGCGGTTGTTGGTTAATGGTCACAGGACTGTGTGAGCCACATATGTTCGTTGGTTGGCCGATGAAATGTTGGGTGGTGGGACTGTGATCGATCGGTCATCGGTGTTTGCTGGCTCAATTCAAGTGAGGTCCACGGCCTCCTGTTGAACTGGACTACTAGCTAGGTTCGGCACGTTTCGCCCAACCAGCTTGGATACGTGTGTATACATGTGACTGACTAGCCTCAACCTCATGTTCTTGGAGCATTAAGTGGTGGTACGTGCACAAGTGGTGTATGAGAACAGGACAGGTCAACTAGAACATTAAAGCGCAAAAACACAAAATGCATCAAAATTGGTTCTAGGACCAGAGAACCCAACCAAAATGACAACACGAGGCCTGAGATCCCCTTTCCTCTCGGTGTTAGATTCGATTGCACCATCAATTGTGCAATTTTAAGGAATGTGCTATATATGTTCACTCTCAAGTTTAATTGTCATACCTACTCCGGTTTAGACCATTTTTGCGGACCACACTAGCCCGACTGTTGTAGTCCACTCCAGACAATGGAATTTTCAAATTCCCTTTATATTGTGAGAGTCCAATTAAATTTTTATGAAAATGTATTTTTTTCCCCAACCACGGGATCATTTTAGGACATGATGGCACCATGTTGGACAGAGGCCCACCATGAGTTCCAGTGGGTGGTCTAGGTGGGACAAGCCTTACCCAAATTTTCGGAAAATTTGCAGATAGTAGATCTTCGGACTAAAAGCCCTCGCCATTGGTGTCAAGCTTATTCTTGTACAGGAAATGTTAAATATGCCAAGTTGCCCCATCTATTAAAAAGACCGTGTATCCTCTACTGCTACTGACGGGTTCTCATGTCTCAGTTTACAATGCTGACATTGGCACTATCATGTGTGCATTTTTGTTGTTGAATTTGATGTAGTTTCTCCATAATATGTTTCCTTGATAAACCTATGTTCTTTTCCATATTAGCTTTCTTAGATTTGCGAGTCCTACAAGTCTAATGCAAGTGCAGTATGTGTCAGTGGTTTTCATTTTCCACGAAAGGAAGGAGTGAAAGTGAAGGTTTGAAGTAGACAGAAGCCATGGGGCAAGGCAACAACAAGAGAATAAAAATGATGAGTGAGCATGTAAGTAAAAACTGGCCGCCTGGATAATCAGAACATAACACACATGACAACCGAGAGGCCAAAGGGCCAAACCAGGGAACGTTGGCAGAGACAGAGGGGACCAGCAACCCCCACCACACCTAATGTCACCTATTTAAGCCTAGCATTAATGTGAACAACGATTTTTTTTTCTTTTTTTTTTTGCTAAAATGATGCATTTTCATGGAATGGCCCTCCCCAACAAGACTTAAGAACACTCGGCCCTCCTTGTCCCATTTTCCTGGCTCCGCCACTGACAGGGAAGGTTGGTCATGTCCCTTGTCAAAGAAGCCACGGCTAAAGTGTTTGGTAGGTTTTTCTCTCTCTCTCTTTCAGATGTTCCACACAAATGTGTAGATAGCAATGCGGTTGAAGAAATGTTACGATCATGTGGGTGCTACACCATCTAAAACTAGAAAGATTTAGGAGAGGATGGTCTTCTACACCGATTTTGTGAGGTGTATAGCATGTCAAAACCGAATGGTTTGGACCCAAGGAGTGTCTCCCGGGCTCTAATCTTACTTTGGAGGTTAAAATAATTTGAAATTCCTATAATAAAGTGGCCAGGATAATTTGAAAATGCAACGCAAAGATACTAAATAATTAAACAATGTGAATAACACGTTGTCACCTCCTCGAAAAAAGCAGCAACACATTGTGATCAATTCCTAAACACGCTTCTCTTCTCGGTTTTTGTCCTCTACATGTTCCACTCGAACCCGTCCTACACAACCAACGGACATGTACATGAGCATTCACACATGCATTTCACGCGATAGATATAAACGAGAAAAAAAAGAGCAATATGGTACAACAGAATTCACGGGAAACAGCAATATGGTACAAGATGGTTTCAACGCCCTGTGACCAAGTCTTGGTTTTTTTAGATGGTGTGATCAAGACTGTTAGCACAATTGCAACCGACAAGCTAATAGCTAGTCGTCTTCCACTCACCAACAACCACCAGCAGAAAAAGAAGCAACGCCCATCATGTCTCATTTTGCACGTGCATTCCCATGGAAGATCTCTGCGTGCCCAAAGTTCGTATCAACTCGTGAGAAAAATACTGGGCACGCCTCACTCGCAGCTGAGAGATCTTGGGCGTATCATATTTCATCCGGGTCCCACTGCCCTGCGGGCCCGGCAGCAGGATATCGGAGAATTTCCTTTCAAGGCAAGAAGGAAGACCGCCGAGCTTTAGAAGGAAAGGGCATGGGTCGAAAAGCCGTCGCCTTGTATGAGCATATATCATTACCTTGAAAATGGATAATATGTGTGTATGGACCTACGCCCGAATCCGTAAAGGACGTGGATACGGACGCAGTGGAGATTGGGTCATCATGGCTACAGATCTTGGCGTGTGTGCGATGAGATCTTGTCGTGACCGGCCGTGATGCGCCATGGCATGAAGTCTCGTCTCATTGCTGGTACCGTGGTACGTCGTCGTAGTGATCCATGCACCTTTGATGAGAGATTCCCGTCTAACATACGCGGTGTGCACGTATATCTAACTTTGTTCCGCTAATGACTCCGTCCCATTATATCAAATTACGCTTCGGAACTGATTAATGATTGAAATGGTAGAACCTGCCACCAGCATATCGTTGCCAGGATTCAGGCTTGCCCGGTACTGTTATAGACAAGTTATTTGTTGTCCAAGTTTTGCCGAAATTTATGAAAGGGTAACCAGAGTTCAATGACGGCTTCTCTATGTTTGGACAAGTAAGTCGATGGCGAAGACAACCAGCAGCCAGATTTGTCGAGATATGAATACCTCTCATGTTCTAACTACGACTTTGATCAGACTAAGAACATTCAGTCGAACACCATCAGATGTTTACAGGCGAGCATCTTCGCATAGTCTCGGCTAACCTGGCTGTAAGAGGTTGAGTGATATTTTTGCGTTCTGGTACACAGTACCAGAACATTTATGTAAAGATGGTACTACTCCGATGGCTGATTATCAGTAACCGACGTCATTTTCATCTCGCAACTGTCTTCAGGCTTGCAGGAGTTTCCGACTGGTAGACAGCACAGCAAAAAAGAGTAAGAATTGACCTGTCATCCAAACTTACACTATGATGACTATGTCATGGACAAAATGTAGGTTTACCTAGCTTGATGAGGACCAACCACAACTTAGGCATTCTTCTTGCCATCCGAACGCGACAGCGGGATGTCTCCTGACTGCAGCTGGTCATGGAGATGCTTGTTGTCCTCCAGCAGGCGGTCATATTTGCGCGCAAGACCTTCAGACTGCGTCTGGGCAGCTAGTGCTTTGGCCTCTGCATCCTTGGCCTCCTCCGCCTTTTCTTTCAGTTGCCGCTTCAGCTTCTTGATCTCCTCGTTCAGCGAAGCAATGTCGTTGTGGTGTGGCTTGCTCTCGTCGGACCTTCCAGATTTTGCTTCTTCTAAGGTCTTGTTCTGCTTCGACACAGCCTCCAGGTTCTTCTTCAGCCCTCGCATCTCTCTGATGTAGCTGTGTAGCCGGTCAATGACGAGAGCAAGGAATAAAATATATCCTGAAACAAGTAAGAAGTGGGTTACTACTGTGTGACTCGGATCAAAATGTAGATTCGACTCGACTTAGAACCAGACACGGACTAAACTCTCTCCAACAAAACAATATATCACATTATAAATGATATTTTTATCACGAAACTACCAATGGCTAAACAAAACACTAATGTGCTAAAGACCTCAAGTGGAACAGCATTCTGAGAAAATCCCTGAATTTGGACACTAAAATCCACATGAACATAAAAAGATGTTACTCTGTAATTTAATACAAGAATGTCATATGCATCCAGAAACATGCTGCTGTGTTACATCAAACCAAGATGAATCACAAAGAGGGAAGTCAAGAGAAATCCCTTTTTGAGGATTAAAAATTATGGATAATTTTTCTGAAGCAACCGATCCACTGGCTTACTTGGCTGTTGACAGAATATAAAAGTCTATTTTCACTGTAAGAAACCTCAAAAGATTGAAAAGAATGAAATACTTGTTCAAAAATAATAAAGAAAAATAATATAACAAACATAAGATCAACCACATAAAAGTTGGGCCATAACAAGGTGTTTTGGCAACGCCACAGGCAACAAAAGATAACATCACAAATATAGCCCCGGCCCAGCCCAAGTACAGCAGAGAGATGTGCAATGTTTGGCCCAAAAAATACCGAATCCTGGAGAGAGCACACTCTGGCCCAGTTCAGCCCACTGATCCTGGCCCGCCCCCTGGACTGGACTACACTCTTTTTTTAGCGGGGACTACACTCTCACTATTAAAAGAATGAAAAAGAGGACAACTGAGCAATAACCCAGGATCGCAGTAGCAGATTCCTGCTGATCAGGATTCAACTCCTGTCAGCATCAGAATTCTGGTATCTCACCTGGTCGCTTCTACTGTATGTAGAAGGTTTTAATATGATAAAAGAGCAAATCCTCCCCATGTTTTTATCTTGAACAACCTACTTATTGAAAAATGTTATTGTAATGTTTTTACGACTTCTTAAATGTACACAAGTTTGTTAGTTTCAGGACTAAATAGCTAATGAAGGCAAAAAATTGGAATTGCAAAAACTAATAGAGAAACTGACAATAAATGCTTGAATAGGAGTGATCAAGATCCCACTCCACCAATGAACTGTCCCGGAGCAAACACAAATATCAGATACAGGACAAGTATAAGAGGAAAGTCATCCTATAAAACTTCAACTTAATGATGTTGAGGTCCGTGTCTCCTAGATATAACTTCAGTGGTTGGGTGTTGCATGATCTAATCAACTCACGTCTGAATCTTTAAGAATCATAGTACGAATTAGGCCGGTCAAATTAGCCCCCCAACTCTAGGGACCCCATCATCCAAATAATGAGATGGGTGTACCAGAACAGAACAACTTTCAAGAGCAAAGCGAAAGCTGTGTCATTCATCACCTCTGGCAAAAGATCAAGTCACTTGGAACAAGAAGAATAGTTGATGAAAGTAAATCAAATAATGTGAATTTTTTCCAAGGATTTAATATATGAAAAAGGCAAAGCACCCAAAAAAACCAAAATAGCATAAATGTCAATACATCAGGTATAATAGATGCCATAATTTGTTTTTGCATTTGCTATCAGGGTAATCACAAAAGATTTCAGGCCAAACTGAACACTGCATAAAAATCACAGGTTGTATGAGAACGCTCCTAAATATACCCATAAAATAGTATGGATATAGCACAAACAGCAAATAGTATGCATATAACACAAACGGCCTGAGCAGCATAAGCTTTGTCCTATGTACGATCCTACTTCCTAAACAGAATCATCAATGGCTTATTAAACAAGGGTATGATAAGAAATATTATCACAGCTGATAAGTTGCCTCACTTTCTTGAATACTTAGGCCATACAAAGTTCCCAGTACATCTTAACAAGTCAGAGCATAATAGTTTGAGAAGTGGAACAAAATAATTTTGTAAATATGACATTGGTTTCAAGACCACCGAGTGAATTTATGAATACTATAATGTCTAGTACATAAATTTTAGCAGAGAAATAAGACAGTTAACTTGAAAGGGGCGCAAATGGCGAACCCCAAAAGGTTACCCCATCTGAGTAAAAGACACCCTGCATTCCTACTTCTAATTATGCAATGAACAATTTTACTGCAGACACTATATCTATAACTCAATTGAACAGTAATCAGAAAATTATATTACAGGAGCATTAAGTAAATATAATGGGTTTTACTCTATAACATTAGACTACAGATACTGAGCATAAAGTAAGGTACTATGAGGAAATCTTTTGCTCCATCATTAAATCGTACTACTAAGATTACACCGGAATCTTAGACAAATGCAGCTAATAAATTAGTACTTATTAACCTTTCCATAGCATGATTGAACAACTCATCTTCAGACTAAAATCAACGGAACGTTGCGATGCGCTAGAGCGAAATCAAGCCATACGTGCTCGTCTAAATTCAAGAAACCGGGGACATCTGGACGATCGACCGAATCAAAGCGAGGAAAATAGACAAGAAGAGGGGACCGGTCGGTCCCGTAGGCAGGCACACGTACCCATGAGGGAGGCCTCGAGGAGGTGGCGGGCGAGGAGGACCTGGTCGGTGGGGCTGAGCGCGCCGGGCGCGTCGAGCTCGCCGGCGCCGGCGTGGCCGTGGATCTTGGCCATGCTGTGGAGGCTGGAGGCGAGGACGACGAGGACGGTGGCGGCGACGGTGCGCACCATGACGGGGGCCCGGCCGCGCTTGAGGCGGTCGAGCGCGAGCATCGCCAGCTTCCGCAGCGGCGTCTTGAAGAGCAGGACGGCCGCCACGCCCGCCTCCGCGCCCAGCAAGGTGAAGAGGAGCTGGATCATCGCGGCCGGGCAGGCAGGCGGGCGGGCGGGCGGTTGCGGCGTGCAGGGGTTCGGGCCGGGGTGGTGGGATGCGGTACGGGGGCCGCTCCTCACTTTCTCTCTGCGCCTTTTGTATCGCGAGGAGGGTGCGGTGCTTTTCCTCGCCTCGGGGGTGGGTTTTGGAATTTGGAATTTGGAACACCGGAGGCGCAAGGGGAGAAGGATAGAGTCCTTTGCTATGGTCACGGACGCCGTGTTGGAAGGGTTTTGGCACCTACGCGGCTTGCTTGGACCGTTTGCTCCATCTTTTGACATTATTAGTGTATATAGTGTGTGACATCATCTTTTCTTGCCCACGGTCCATCCATGTGTGCTATCACATTTTCCGCGTCTCACAAAAGCCAAAATTGTAGTGGGATTTTATTTGGCACCCCCAAGGATTTTTCATGTAAAGATGACTTTATTCCTTGTTTGCTGATTCCAGAGAATTTTGTCTTTTTTTTCTTCTTCTCATTCACATCTTGGTTTTACTCCTTCAATTTCGATGGTGCTATTAGTTTGCCTGGTTCATTCTATATTCCTGTGATAATGGTAGATCTTATTTTCTTGCCGAATTAAGGCGGTTGCAGCCCAACGCAAAGAGTTTCCCTAGCTTTTGCATTCACATGCACACGACCAAAAGTCAAAAAAGTTTGCCAAGCCAGACAAACACTAGATTCATACAAAGCACAATACATATACGTTGGAAAATGTTGCATGGAAAACAAAAAAAAATCTACACACACGCAAGATCTATTCATGAAGATGCATAGCAACGAAAGGGGAGAGTGTGTCTACGTACCCTCGTAGACCGTAAGCGGAAGCGTTTAACAACGCGGTTGATGTAGTCGAACTTCTTAGCGCTTCAACCGATCAAGTACCGAACGTACGGCACCTCCGCTTCTGCACACGTTCAGCTCGGTGACATCCTCCGCCTTCTTGATCCAGCAAAACGGCGAGGTAGTGGATGAGTTCCGGTAGCACGACGGCGTGATGACGGTGATGATGAAGTGATCTCCGAAAGGCTTCGCCTAAGCACTACGAAAATATGATCGAGGGTGTAAACGATGAAGGGGCGCCGCACACGGCTAAGTAATTGTTCTGGGTGTGCTAGGCGCCCCCCTCCCACATATATGTAGGTGGGAGGGAGAGGGGAGAGGCCAAGGGGCGCCCCAAGTAGGTTTGAATCCTACTTGGTCTCCTGCCCTTTCCCCCCTCCCTCCTGCCATATTTGTCGGAGGAGGGGAGGAAAGAGGGAGAGGAAGGAAGGGGAGGCCGAATCCTCCTCCCTTCTCTTTCCCCACTTGGGCGGCTGCCATGGGGGTGCGCCAGCCCCTTGTGGGCTGGTGTGCTCCCCTCTAATGGCCCAAAAGGCCCACTAACCTTCCGGGGTGTCCGGTACCCCCTCCGGTACTCCGATGACTACCCGATACACTCCGAAACACTTCTAGTGTCTGAATATCATCGTCTTATATATCAATCTTTACATCTCGACCATTTTAAGACTCCTCGTCATGTCAGTGATCTTATCCGAGACTCCGAACAACATTCGGTCACTGTCGTGGAATTGTCACGGCAGATGTCCTAGCAAAAGGACTTAGTCGTAGGGCCATCGCAACTAGGAAGCTTAAAGGGGTTAATCGGGACAAACGTCACGAGAGGTTTTATACTAGTTCGGCCCCTTACGATGAAGGTAAAAGCCTATGTCTAGTTGTGTTGGAATTGCTGGCGTTTCGATCACCAAGAGGCTAATCCGCCGGCTTGGTTATTGATCTCTTGTTTCTTGCCCTAAGCCGCCACCGGGTCGTCCCCTTATATACACGGATTGACGCCTGGCGGCCTACAGAGTCCCGGTCGGTTTACAAAACGTGTCCGGCTCGGTGACTTCTTTGTATGCCTTTCTTTACAAGTCTTTCTTTACATACGGCGGTTTACACTATTGGGCCTTAAGCCGCCCCTGGGCTTAAGCCTTCTACAAGTCTTAATAAACTGTAGCCTTGAATACTATTGGGCTTCTTTTGTAACCCGTCGTTGGGGTTGACCCGGCCCCTCCCGGGCGGGTCTTACCTAGTAGCTATATTCCCAACATTAGGCCCCAGGTTGACTTTGAACTTTGTTCCTGGTCAATCTTCAATACTTAGATGAAATCCATCTTCCTATCTCTGTAAAAATTCTGTAACCCGCCATGACGTCATCTTCTGAAAACTCAAAAAATTGTTATGACGTCATCCTCAACGGATCTTTATCTTTTAATGTCTTCCGAGAATCGAGGCGTCCGTTTAGTTGGATAGTCTTTATTTGGGTCTTCCTCGATTTCCGTGCCCGCCTGTTTGCTTATCCCCTTATAAATAGGCATGCCCCGGTCTTTCTCATTCTTCTCTCTTCTTTTTCTTCTTCCTCTCGCAACCCTCCCGCTGCTCGAGCTCCGCCGTCATCGCGCTTCACCTCTGTCTCCGTCGACCTTGGCCGCTGCATCAACCCGAATCGGTCCAGAGAACGGCGGCGACCTCCGCAGAAGATCTGTGGTTGTAAGTGCTCACCTTCCTGCTCCTCAGATCCGCATTAGGGTTTCTAGGTTTCTGCGTGTTCTTCATAGTTCATCACGGTTTCCTTGTAGTTCTTCCACTACAGCTTCTTCTTGATCCAAAGAGAACATGTGTTCATGCGGTAGTTGTTTTGTGCCCATCCTCGGTACCAACAAATCCCTTTCTCTGGTTCAAAGGCCTCATTAGAGCTCATGAACTCATCTGTGCTAGATTTTTAGGTCTAGAATATTTTCCATTTTGAACGACCCTTTGATCCAGAATAATATCAAGAATTTAGGAAACTTGTTTGCTTCAACACTTAGCCAATTCTGTCTCTGATTCCCTTCAAATGTCTGTAGTCATGGCGGCTTACAACGCCGGCTTACTTTTCCCTTATATAACATTAGCCCTTACTTAAGCTGCCATTACCTATTTGCACCATCATCATTTAACTGTTAATTTCACCATTGAATTGAACCAGAACGTTACTTTCTTTTCAGTTCGTCTTTTGATCATCATGCCGTCAAAAGTTCTGACCGTCTGCAACTGGGTCCCTTCCACAATAACTGAGGACAATCTGAAGGAATTCTTCACCATAGGTTTTTTGCCAGGGAAGAATGTTATGTCTTACCATGCACCTGACCCGGACGAGGAACGACCCAATCCCAAAGATGGTGAAGTCATTGTATTTTCTAACCACATGAATCGAGGCTTTTCACCACCCGGCTCAAAGTTCTTCAGAGATGTTCTCCATTTTTTCAAACTCCACCCTCAAGATCTCAGGCCCAATTCCATATCTAATATCTGCAACTTCCAAGTTCTCTGTCAGGTGTACCTTCAAGAAGAACCGACTGTGGAACTCTTTAGAGAGTATTTTTATCTGAACCGCCAGAACGAGTGTACCAATGGCTCTAGTTTGGAACTTGGAGGCATCTCAATTCAGTGCCGACAGGGCGCCGTCTTCCCCCTAATAGTCTTGTCGAGTCACCCAAAGACTGGAATCAGACCTGGTTCTACTGTCAAGACACTTCAGCAGCCAATGAGAAACCATTGTCGGGTTATCGTGCGGATCGTCTAGATTCCAAGTTTGCGCTCCCTAACAAGCTTACTGCCGCCAAACGCAAAAACCTCATTCCATCAATTAAAAGGATTAACGCCTTACTGGGGAACGACTTAGCCGGAGTTGATTTGACTCGTTGCTGGGTCATGTGGCGGGTCATCCCTCTAAGTCGCCGATCCAAATTGATGTATGAATATGGTGGAGGTCCAGATGACTCTCTTCGTCACAGCTCCATTCAACTAACTGAAGAAGATATTGTTTCAATGTCAACCCTTCTGGTGAACGGCAAATATGAAGACTGCAGTAAAGTTGGGTTAAACCCCTTCTGCAAACTTAACCCGGCGCTAGAGGTAAAAACTCCTAATCTCTTTCTCTTTGTATTTTCCTCAGCAGTTTTAAATGCTTGCCTGACCTTCCGTCTTGTTTTACTTGTTTACAGGCCAAATCTGACTTCTGGAAAGCCAAGTATGATCATGAAGCCGCCAAGAAGGCCAGAGCCGCCACCATAACCGCCAAGAAGACGACCCGGAGGTCCAAGAAGAAAAAGAGCACTGTCGAGGACCTGTTGAAGCTTGACGATGATTCTGAGTCGGAGGTAGCCCTTGACTCCTTTGGCCAGTTTTTTAATAACCTTATTAACACTGACTATTGCCAGGATGACACGGGGGCTAGTCAGGTCGTAGAAGAAGAGGTAACTATTTCCTCCGACTCAGCCCATTTGCCAAGACAAAAAGTTTGACTAGTAACCCGAAAAGTAAGGTTTTCGCACCCTTTAGCTTATTTGGACCCTCATTTTCTTTTGAAAAACAGCAACATGAGAGCCGCCTTCAGGCCCGGAACGACGATGAACCGCCTTCCATTGTACAACAAACTCCTCAAAAACATTAGAATGAGGTCTCTTTTGACTTTATCTTCTGCTTTTATTATTGAGTCTATTCTCTTGCATTACTAACTTTATTTTACCTTTGCAGGAGGTTTCTCGCTCTTCTGGCGACTCATCTCAGACTCAATTTCCGGCCTTCAAGACTGCCCCTGGATAAGGAAGAATTCATTTTTCCTCCGTGTCTTTCAAACTGCATCTTTATACCAACTGTCTCATAACCTCTTTCTTAGTGGTCAAGCCAAGTCCAAGAAGGCCAAGGTGACTAAGCCGGCGGAAGACCCGTCAGTTCTTGCACCTGAACCGGCCATGCCAACTTCTCCCCCTCGAACTGAAGCACCAGAAGACCCGGCTGCCAATGCTCAATTGGATCCTCCTGAGTCGTCAGCTGATGATACCGTTGTTAACCCCTCTACTGCCGGACCATCCAGCTCGGCCAACCCACCATCATCGTCTGACCATGACGTTCTGATCACTGAAAGCCGTTTTGTTGAGCCGGGGACTCCCACCGTGTTAGCTCGACACACCACTAAACAAGAAGCCCTGGAGAGACAGAAAGTGCATTTTGATATCTCTCACTACAGCCATCTGAACGCTAATGACATATCGTCCGGCTATATCAGCCATGTTCATTCCAGCCGTGAGTCAGAGATTGAGATGGTCAAGCAACTTCAGCTGAAATATGAGGTTGTTCTCCGGTTTACTTATACTCTGCCAGCCCCCAAGTCTTCAGATGATGATCCTGAATGATCTGGAAACTTTATACTATAGATGGATACTTTCTCTTTAAGTCTTTCAAAAGTCCAACAGAATAGTGCAAACTTCACCTGTAGTCCCCAAGGGCCGGTTCACTTGATCATAAATGAGCCGATACTTAATTTCATAATTGTCTTGTGCCAGTCCCAATAAATATTGTAATCCGGTTTAATCTTGAGAGACTTTCTGAATATCATGCATTAGCCCCCAAGTGCCAAGTGCTGTTATTTTGTAAGGTACTTGGGACTTGAAGTATATTAGAGTCATAAGAAATTGTTTTGGCAGACATTAGCCCCCAAGTGTCAAGTGGTATTACAGTGCAAAGTACTTGAGACTTGAATCTTGAACTTTATTTAAGCCTTGACACACCTGTGTATGTTTTGTAGAACGCGCTATCTGAATTGGGTTCCCAATTAACTGATGCAAAGACCCGGCTGGCGAATCAAGAGGCAGAAATCAAGTCTGCTGATGCTAAACTTCAATTGAGTCTTGCTGAGACGGAAAAATTGAAAACCAGCTTGACTGCCAAAAAGAAATCCTAGGCTGAAGAAAAGACGCTGCTGACACAACGCGCCGAAAAAGCTGAAGCGGCTCTTGAGGAGGTTACCATGGAGCTGGCCGGCTTAAAGAACTGGGTGTCTCAAATGGTTTCCGCCATCTTTGGTAAGCCATCTGTACTGATATTCTATACCTTCTTTTGACCCAAAATATGAGCCGCCGCTGAGCCTTAGTTTAATACTCGCAGGTCCACGCAGCAAAAATCTGAGCCAAGACGGTGTGACCAAACTGAAGGTGGTTTATACCTTGGTGGAGCAATTGTACACTGGCGCTCAACGAGCACTTGCCACCATCTCACATGCCAACCAAGGACCCAATCGGCCGAGCGATGTTTTGAAAAAACTGTCAATCTTACCCGCCAGGTTTCAAGAGGTCAAGCGATCCCGTGCCAGAGCCGGAGCCTTGACTGCCCTGAGCCGCTCCAAAGCCTGGGTGCCAGATCTAGGCCCGGTGGATGTAGCTAGGGGGTACCCGACTGTGAAGGAAGACGGGTCTCTATTTGAGCAAGATGACTTCATTGCATGCGTGAGGGGAGTTTGACCTCAAGCTACTGTTCTTGGAGATGAAACCAATATTGATAAATATCGGCCGGGTGATTTGGAGAATAAGAAGATGGCGACTCCCTCTTACAAGGTGACAGATCTAATCCCGTCGGTTCGTCAACATATGTTTGCTCCGAAAGTTGATCCGGCTGGCCTGATTGATGAAGAAGCAGAGTTCATTGCCATGAATGGTTTTGACTGGTCCAAACCCAGCTTCCAATCAGCAGAAGGAGGTGAACCGGCGAGGGTAGAGTGATAACCATCTTGTGGGCTCTTTGAAGCCTTGTAATAAATTTAGCTTGAAACAACTGCATATTTTGCCTATGCCATCGTGCATAAGATGTCGTGTGTGGCTCTTTGCTTCCTGATGTCAATATATGCGTCACATTTATGGTTATCTCTATCATATTTCGGCTCTTTTCCTGTAGAAAAAGAGAAAACTGGCTCGGCGGTTTAGCACCGAACGGGTCAGAACACCTGGTATATAACCGATGGTTTATCGTAGTAGAAGAAACAAAAACAGATGCGAAAATAAACAAGGTTGAAACAACCTTTGATTAACACAGAAACAACTGTTCATAAATAACAGTCATACCTGTATCTTTTACCTCTGGGCCACCGGTTTATATGACCCGGGTGATAAGGTTGATGATCCAGTCCTTTTGAGAAGTCAATGCTTCTGTACGCCTGATGACTATCATACCTTGGTGGCTTATTGTCAAATAATCAAGCCGGTGAAAAAAACGTGCTGATCGTTTCAATTTGAAACAACAAAGACCAGCAAGACAAATAGCAGATTTCAAACAATATAAATTAACTTTGTAACTGAAAGTGGGGGGGTTCTGATTTGAATACGACTAGTAAACCGGACCAAAGAGGTTAAGCTAAGATTTGAATACGATCATATAGCCCCCAGTGGCTTTGACGTTGCACCGATCAAGAGGGTACCGACAGCTATGTTCTCTTTGGTTCGAATACGACCTATGTTTGAACAGGAAGCCCCCAAATGACCTTGAGAGGTTTTTAACGACCCTGATTTGAATATGATCCAAGTCGGACCCAAAAGGGGTTAAGCTATGATTCGGATACGATCAAGAAGCCCCTAGTGAGTTTGGCATTGAGCCGATCAAGAGGGTTACGACAACTATGTTCTCTTTGGTTCGAATATGACCTATGTTTGAGTAGGAAGCCCCCGAGTGATCATGAGGTTTACAACTAGATTCGAATACGATCATAAGCCGGACCAGAAAGGTTAAGCTAAATTCAGATATGATCAGCTCCTTAATAGTCATGAAAAATAGTAAAAATATATGACCTTTGAAGAGGAAAAAGGACAGAGGTCCTGCTTTATTACTTATCATAGTATATACAACGTCAAAGTATGTACATGACGAGAGCTGGTGGCTCAGGTGTAGTATGGCCGAAGTTGATCAATGTTCCACGGCTGACGGGTCTCCTCCTCCGACTTACGTGAGTCTTTGTGCTCTCGAACGTCAATGAGGTAATATGACCCGTTGTTTAAGTTCTTGCTGACCACAAAGGGTCCTTCCCAAGGCGGGGATAGCTTGTGCGGATCTGACAGATACTGGATGACTGGAGCACCAGGTCACCTTCTTGAAAAGTCCTGGACTTAACCAGGTGGCTGTGATAATGGCGCAGGTCATGTTGATAAATTGCTGATCGAGCCGCTGCTAAGTCTCTCTCCTCATCTAACAAATCAAGTGCATCCTGTCTGGCTTGTTCATTATTAGCTTCAACATAAGCCGCCACATGAGGCGAGTCATGAAGGATGTCACTAGGCAGCACTGCTTCCGCTCCATAAACCATGAAGAAGGGTGTATAACATGTGGACCTGTTAGGAGTGGTGTTGATGCTCCACAGCACCGAGGGTAACTCCTCTACCCAGCAACCTGGCGTCCGTTGTAAGGGAACCATGAGCCGGGGTTTGAGACTTTTTAAGATTTCCTGATTTGCTCTCTCAGCCTGCCCATTAGATTGAGGGTGGGCTACAGAAGAAACATCCGGCCGGATGTGCTCTCTTTGACAAAACTCCTCCATAGCCCCTTGGGACAAATTAGTGCCATTGTCAGTGATAATGCTGTGTGGAAAACCAAAGTGAAAAATCACCTTTTTCATGAACTGAACCGCCATGGCTGCATCACACTTACACACTGGCCCTGCCTCCACCCATTTTGTGAATTTGTCAACTACCACTAGAAGATGTGTCTTTTTATCCTTGGACCTTTTGAAAGGTCCAACCATGTCAAGCCCCCAGACTACAAACGGCCAAGTGATTGGAATCATCCACAATTCCTGAGCCGGCACATGTGCTCGCCATGCAAATTTTTGACATCCATCACATCTACTAACCAGATCCTCTACATCAGCGTGAGCCGTCAACCAGTAAAAACCATGACGAAAAGCTTTTGCCACAAGAGATTTTGACCCGGCGTGATGACCATAATCCCCTTCATGGATCTCACGAAGTATTTCTTGGCCTTCTTCAGGAGAAACACACCGCTGAAACGCTCCAGTGACGCTGCGATGGTATAACTCTCCGTCAGAAATCGTCATTGACTTGGACCGCCGGGTTATCTGCCGGGCCAGGGTGTCATCCTCTTACAACTCGCCTCGGGTCATGTAAGCCAAGAACGGTACTGTCCAATCTGGGATGACGTGAAGAGCCGCCACCAACTGTGCCTCCGGGTCAGGAACGGCCAAATCTTTCTCTGTAGGTAACTTAACAGACAGGTTATGCAAAACACCAAAAAGGTGTTAGGTGGCACCGGCTTACGCTGAGATCCCAACCGACTTAAGGCATCGACCGCTTTATTCTTTCTACGGTCAATGTGTTCCACTTGATAACCTTTAAAATGTCCTGCAACAGCGTCGACTTCACGGTGATAAGCCGCCATGAGAGGATCCTTGGAACCCCACTTGCCTGACACCTGTTGAGCCACCAAATCTGAATCGCCAAGGCACCGGACCCGGCTCAGACTCATTTCTTTAGCCATTCGAAGACCATGGAGCAAGGCTTCATATTCTGCTGCGTTCTTAGTACAAGGAAACATCAATCGCAACACATAACAAAACTTGTCACCTCGAGGGGAAGTTAACACAACTCCAGCCCCCGAGCCTTCCAACTGTCTGGACCCATCAAAGTGAATCGTCCAATATGTGTTGTCTGGTTTCTCCTCTGGCATCTACATCTCTGTCCAGTCATTAATAAAGTCAACCAGTGCTTGAGATTTGATCGCAGTACGTGGCACATACTTCAACCCATGAGACCCAAGTTCAATGGTCCACTTGGCGACTCGTCCAGTAGCTTCTCTATTTTGAATGATGTCTCCCAAAGGAGCAGAGCTAACCACAGTGATTGGGTGACCCTGAAAGTAATGTTTGAGCTTCCGGCTTGCCATGAACACCCCATACACGAGCTTCTGCCAATGTGGATATCTTTTTTTAGATTCAATCAACACCTCACTGACGTAGTAAATCGGCCATTGGACCGGATGCTCCTTGCCGGCCTCCTTGCGTTCCACCACAATGGTCACACTAACAGCTCGTGAGTTAGCAGCTACATATAACAATAACGACTCTTTCTCAATTGGAGCAGCAAGAACCGGCGGCTCAGCAAGCTGTTTCTTCAGATCCTCAAAGGCAGAATTTGCAGCTTCACTCCAAACAAAGTCATCCATCTTTTTCATCATCTCATACAAAGGCATTGCCTTCTCCCCTAACCGGCTTACGAACCGGCTCAGAGCAGCGACCCGACCCGCCAGCTGTTGAACGTCATTGATGCACGCTGGTCTGGCCAGGGATGTGATTGCCTTAATTTTCTCCGGGTTAGCTTCAATACCTCTGTTGGACACCAAAAAACCCAAGAGTTTGCCAGATGGGACTCCAAAAACACACTTGGCCGGGTTAAGCATCATCTTGTAGACCCGGAGGTTATCAAAGGTTTGCTCTTTTCTGGACTTCACCACTATATCATCCACATAAGCATGAACATTACGCCCAATCTGATTGTGAAGGCAATTCTGCACACACCGTTGATAAGTCGCCTGGGCACTCTTAAGCCCAAAAGGCATAGACACATAGTAGAAGGCTCCAAACGGAGTGATGAAAGCTGTCTTCTCCTGGTCCTTGACTGCCATCTTGATCTGATGATAACCTGAATAAGCATCCAGAAAACTCAAACGCTCACAACCTGCCGTAGCATCAATGATCTGATCAATACGAAGGAGAACAAAAGGGTCAGCTGGACAAGCTTTGTTTAAATCGGTGTAATCCACACACATATGCTAGGTGCCGTTCTTCTTGAGTACAAGCACCGGGTTAGCTAACCACTCTGGGTGAAAAACTTCCACAATGAACCCGGCCGCCAAGAGCCGGGACACCTCTTCTCCTACGGCCTTGCGTCGTTCCTCGTTAAACCGCCGAAGGAACTGCCTGACCGGCTATGTTAAGAGTGTGCTTAGCGAGTTCTCTCGGGACACCCGGCATGTCAGAAGGCTTCCATGCGAAGATGTCCCTATTCTCACGGATGAACTCGATGAGCGCACTTTTCTATTTTGGATCCAAGTTGGCACTGATGATGAACTGTTTGGATAAATCGCCTGGCACAAAATCAACCATTTTGGTGTCATCAGCCGACTTGAATTTCAGTACCGGTTCATGCTCCGTAGTTGGCTTCTTCAAAGACGTCATGTCTGTCGGGTCAACATTATCTTTATAAAACTTCAACTCCTCTATCGCGCAAACAGACTCAGCATAAGCAGCATCACCTTCTTCACATTCCAGGGCTATTTTCCGGCTTCCATGTACTGTAATGGTGCCTTTATAACCCGGCATCTTGAGCTGTAGATATACATAACATGTCCGAGCCATGAATTTGGCGTAAGCCGGCCGTCCAATCAGAGCATGATATGGGCTTTTGATCTTAACCACTTCAAAAGTTAACTTCTTAGCCTTGGAATCATATTCATCCCCAAAGGCCACTTCCAGTTCAATCTTACCAACTGGGTATGCCAACTTGCTAGGGACAACACCATGAAAAACAGTGTTGGATTGCTTAAGACTTTTATCAGTCAACCCCATCCGACGAAATGTCTCATAATAGAGGATGTTGATGCTACTGCCTCCGTCCATGAGCACCTTAGTGAACTTATATCCACCAACCTGGGGTGCCACCACCAAGGCCAAGTGACCCGGATTATCAACTCGGGGAGGGTGATCTTCTCTGCTCCACACAATAGGTTGTTCTGACCACCTCAAATAATGTGGGATTGCCGGCTCAACAACATTGACAGCCCTCTTATGAAGCTTGTGATCCCTCTTGCATAAACTAGTGGTAAACACATGGTACTGCCCACTATTCAACTGTTTTGGGTTACTCTGATACCCAGATTGTTGTTGCTGATTATTTTGGCCGGGTTGCTGACTATAACCGCCCTGGCTACCCGGATGGTCTTGACCGTGAAAACCGCCTCCACTTGACCCGGCGCCCGGGCCCTGAAAGCCACCTCCGCCTGAACTGCCGCCAGGTCCGTGGATACCATCGGGTTGCCTACCCTTGCGCCGTTGGTTGTTTCCATGTGCATTGGTGTTAGCCACAAACTCGTCAGCCTTACATTTATTACCTCCTTGATTCACCGGGTTATGCTAGTGCCCCTTGTCGTTGCCGTTCTTCTTTCCCTTCCCTGTTTTTTCTTCATCAGACACGGGATCCTTAGTACTGTCAGAATCAGCATATTTGACCAGGGCCGCCATCAACTGGCCCATGTCATTGCAGTCACGCTTGAGCCGCCCCAGCTTCTGCTTCAGAGGTTCAAAACGGCAATTTTTCTCCAACATTAATATTGTCGAGCCAGCATCCATCTTATCAGATGAATGTATTATCTCCTTGACCCGGCGCACCCAATGGGT
This sequence comes from Triticum aestivum, assembly GCF_018294505.1. NCBI lineage: Eukaryota > Viridiplantae > Streptophyta > Magnoliopsida > Poales > Poaceae > Triticum > Triticum aestivum. The sequence continues at coordinate 496,062,193 of NC_057812.1, read as the reverse complement.
TGTGGACTCCCCTTCCTCTTGCTTACAATTAGTTAGGTCCATGATTGACATAGGTTGCTTACATGTGTCTTTGAAGTTCTGAATGAACCGGTTCTTCAACTCCACCCATGAGCCGATGGAATTGGGTGGTAACCATTTCAACCAAGTGAGAGCCGTTCCATCCAACATCATGGTGAAATACTTAGCCATCACTGCATCGCTGACTTCCAATAGCTCCATTGCCATCTCATAACTTTCAATCCATGCCCCAGGCTGCAAGTCAGCCATGTAATTAGGCACTTTACGAGGCCCCTTAAAGTGTTTAGGTAAGCGCTCATTACGTATAGCCGACACCAGGCAAGGAACACCTCCTGTTCTTGTGGCTACTCCTGCCTCAACAGAGGTTGCTGGATAAGCCGGAAAAGTTTGATGAGCCGCCTACTCAGCTGCCAGTTGAACCGCCCGCTCAGCCTCTTGACGGATCCTCTCCTGATCCGCTAACTTAAGGGCCCCAGCCTGCACCGGCTCATGCCTGCGCGGTTGGTTACGGCGTTGAGCGTTGCTTGACATATCAGCTGAGTCCATATGCCTGCTATAGCTCGGGCTCCGGCTCGGGCGAGGGGTTGAATGGATTTTGTCTCGACTATAAGAGTACGCATCCTGCTGCGCCAGAGCCGTCTGAAGAAGTTCTCTCACCCTTCGTGTTTCGGTTACTGTCGGAGAGTCGCCTTCCATTGGGAGAGCTGCCAAACGAGCCGACGCAGCAATGAGGTTTTACAAAGGATTGGAGAAGTGACCCGGTGGTGTTGGCGCATAATGAGGCGGAGCGGTATACATACGAGGTGGTTCCATGGCCCGCGGCTGAACCGGTGCACCGGGTGTCGTGATCCGATTTGCCTCCGTTGGGTTACTTGGACCGGCCCCGGGTGTGTGGAAAAGGTTCCTAGGATCGAGCGTCAGAGGTAGACGTGACTGAGTTTTCTCATGCCTTCTCCTCTTGACCTCGTTTGACGCGTTCAGATCCACCGAGAGCCGGAAAGTCTCCGCTTGAAGCTGCTGAGCATGAGCGTCCAAAGCCGCCCGTTCCATGACCATCCTGACCTCTTCTGCTGCTAAATTTTCCTTGGCCTGTGTCATCACTTCGCGTACCCGTGCCACCTCCGCGTCATGTTGAGCTTTATCCGTCGGCTCTACCACGACAGTCAACAGAGCCGTTAGCTTATCCATGAGGTCCATTAGCATCTGAGCCGGGGGGCGCACGGGGTCTCCTAACCCGACCGCTGCCGACCCGGTGGTTGTTGCTGTTGCAGCCGTGGAGTTCTGCCCGAGCTGAGTGCGTGCCATGAAGACTCCGGCTCGATTCGACGGCTCAAAGGGGTTCGGAATACTGCTGCCATTGGAACAGACCCCAAGCATGCCATCCTGCAGCTGATACAAAGAATCTGTCTCGCCTGTTGATGACGTAGCGTCAGAACAGATGGCCATCTCACCGCCATCCACTGATCCTTCCAAGTATTCACCTCCATGGATGCAACCCACAAAGGCACGCTTTACGGCGGGTTGGGCTCAAGTGGGTCTCGCGCGTTGAGCCATCTCGATGATGTTGGTGCAGACGTCCAGCTCAGGGCCCAATTCGCCGATCCGGCCGATGAAGACATGAATCCTGCCGAAGGGGACCCGGTACCCGTACTCAATTGAGCCGGCCTCGGGGCCCCATCCTTCTTCATCGATGTAGAGCTTGCCGCGACGACTCTTGGTCATCCGGCCCACAATGTATCCCTTGAGCCCTTTGAACTTGCCCTTCAAGAACTCAAATCCACTGCGCGCTGGCCCCACGGTGGCCGCCAACTGTCGTGGTATTGTCACGGCAGATGTCCTAGCAAAAGGACTTAGTCGTAGGGCCATCACAACTAGGAATCTTAAAGGGGTTAATCGGGACAAAGGACACGAGAGGTTTTATACTAGTTCGGCCCCTTACGATGAAGGTAAAAGCCTACGTCTAGTTGTGTTGGAATTGCTGAGGTTCCAATCACCAAGAGGCTAATCCACCGGCTTGGTTATCGATCTCTTGTTTCTTTCCCTAAGCCGCCACCGGGTCGTCCCCTTATATACACGGGTTGACGCCTGGCGGCCTACAGAGTCCCGGTCGGTTCATAAAACGTGTCCGACTTAGTGACTTCTTTGTATGCCTTTCTTTACAAGTCTTTCTTTACATACAACGGTTTACAATATTGGGCCTTAAGCCGCCTCTGGGCTTAAGCCTTCTACAAGTCTTAATAAACTGTAGCCTTGAATACTATTGGGCTTCTTTTGTAACCCGTCGTTGGGGTTGACCCGGCCCCTCCTGGGCGGGTCTTACCTGGTAGCTATATTCCCAACAGTCACCAAAACATATAACTCATATAACACTATATCGTCAATGAAAGTTAAGCGTGCGGACCTGGTTCGAGAACTATGTAGAATAACCGAGACACTTGCCCGGTCAATAACCAATAGCGGAACGGTGGAAAGTTGCATGGCAATATATCTCGGAATGGCTATAGAAATGACATAATAGGTAGGTATGGTGGCTGTTTTGAGGAAGATATAAGGAGGCTTATGCGTGATAGAGCGTATCATATCACGGGGTTTGGAAGCACTGGCGAAGTTTGCACCAACTCTCGAGGTGAGAAAGGGCAATGCACGCTACCGAAGAGGCTAGCAATGATGGAAGGGTGAGAGTGCGTATAATCCATGGACTCAACATTAGTCATAAAGAACTCACATACTTATTGCAAAAATCTACAAGTCATCAAAACCAAGCACTACACGCATGCTCCTAGGGGGATAGATTGGTAGGAAAAGACCATCGCTCGTCGCCGACCGCCACTCATAAGGAAAGCAATCAAAGAACACCTCATGCTTCAAATTTGTCACACAACGTTTACCATACGTGCATGCTACGGGACTTGCCAACTTCAACACAAGTATGTCTCAATTCCACAATTACTCAACTAGCACAACTCTAATATTACCACCTTTATATCTCAAAACAACTATCAAGTATCAAACTTCTCATAGTATTTAATGCACTCTATATGAAAGTTTTTATTATACCTATCCTAGATGCCTATCATATTAAGACTAATTTTATAGCCAAAGAAAATTACCATGCTGTTCTAAAAGACTCTTAAAATAATATAAGTGAAGCATGAGAGATCAATAATTTTTATAAAATAAAACCACCACCGTGCTCTAAAAAGGTATAAGTAAAGTACTAGAGCAAAATTATCTAGCTCAAAAGATATAAGTGAAGCACATAGAGTATTCTAATAAATTCTGATTTATGTGTGTCTCTTCAAAAGGTGTGTACAACAAGGATGATTGTGGTAAACTAAAAAGCAAAGACTCAAATCGTACAAGACGCTCCAAGCAAAACACATATCATGTGGTGAATAAAAATATAGCCTCAAGTAAAGTTACCGATAGACGAAGACGAAAGAGGGGATGCCTTCCGGGGCATCCCCAAGCTTAGGCTTTCGATTGTCCTTGAATTTTACCTTGGGGAGCCTTGGGAATACCCAAGCTTAGGCTCTTGCCACTCCTTGTTCCAAAATCCATCAAATCTTTACCAAAAACTTGAAAACTTCACAACACAAAACTCAACAGAAAATCTCATGAGCTCCGTTAGTATAAGAAAACAAACCACCACTTTAAGGTACTGTAATGAAATCATTCTTTATTTATATTGGTGTTAAACCTACTGTATTCCAACTTCTCTATGGTTCATACCCCCCGATACTAGCCATAGATTCATCAAAATAAGCAAACAACACGCGAAAAACAGAATATGTCAAAATCAGAACAGTCTATAGTAATCTGTAGGTTTCGAATAATTCTGTAACGCCAAAAATCCTGAAAAGTTAGGACATCCTAAATAATTTGTATATAGATCTACTGCAGTTGGAATTGGTATTTTATCGCTCTCTGGTAAAAAATGAAAATTATTCTCGTGAGCGCATACTTTCTGTTTTTTTCAGCAAGATCAAACAACAATCACTCAAGAAGATCCTAAGGGCTTTACTTGGCACAAACATTAATAAAAACATAAAAACACAATCATAACAGAGCATATATGATTTATTTATTACTAAACAGGAACAAAAAGCAAGGAACAAAAATAAAATTGATTGCCTCCCAACAAGCGCTATCGTTTAACGCCCTAGCTAGGCATAAAAACAAGAATAGATCTAGGTATTGCCATGATAATGATAAGGCAAATCAAGAAAACTCATCTCATACTCCCTACGTTCAGCATCAAGTTTTATTTTTGGCAAGGAAAAGTAATCAAAAGGGCTAAATTTAATGGGACAAAAGTCCCCAAGATCAAGCTCAGGAGGTATTGGTTCCTCCTTTGGCCCCTCATATTGCATAACCAATTCATCATTATAAGCATTCTTTTGGCAAAAAATCAAGAGCCTTTGTTCAAGGGGAAAACCTAACCCATTGTTCTGGATAGCAAAATTATCATTAAGTTCAGAAATCCTGTCAACTAGAACATCGATAGGAACCTTTTTCTAAGGTTTTCATTAAAAGCAACATGATCTAAAGATCGTAAGCGCATTATGTCTTCTTGATAGAAAAGGATTGCTTCTATGGGAGGATGGTCGACATCCACCCTATAATGCGCAAAAATTTCTTGGCCTCTTTTATTATAAATCTGAACTCATGAGCTAAAAATATGGTAACTGCTCGCTTAACAGAAGAATGCTCAATATTAGAAAATTCTATAAAAATCCTCTGTATGCAAGGATGCATGTGGATAAATTGTCTTTCAAGTTCAACCACGAGCAAAGATATAGCATCCGCAAGACTACTAGTTTTATGAAGAATAGACCCGCTCATGGTGGGCAAAGCACCGGCGCAAGTAAAGAAATCTTGAATAACTCCTTTTCCAATAATATTACCACTACCAATCCGAAACTTTTTAGTGTGTAAAATAGTAGGTTCTTCATGCGGATAATCAAAAGTATCAACATTTCCCCCATCGTTACTACTATCCTTTTCAATGATAACCTCCCCAGTTTCAGACATGATGGCAAGAAACCGCAATAAGAACTAACACACAAGAGGCAAGCGGAAAGAGACGAATGGAAAAAGGGCGAATAAAATGGCAAAGGTGAAGTGGGGAGAGGAAAACGAGAGGCGAATGGAAAATAATGTAATGCGAGGGATAAGAGTTTGAGATGGGTACTTGGTATGTCTTGACTTAAGCGTAGATCTCCTCGGCAACGGTGCCAGAAATCCTTCTTGCTACCTCTTGAGCATGTGTTGGTTTTCCCTTGAAGAGGAAAGAGTGATGCAGCAAAGTAGCGTAAGTATTTCCCTCAGTTTTTGAGAACCAAGGTATCAATCCAGTAGGAGACTACACGCAAATCGCCTAGTACCTGCACAAACAATCAAGAACCTTGCAACCAACGCGATAAAGGGATTATCAATCCCTTCATGGCCACTTGCAAAAGTGAGATCTGATAAAGATAATAAGATAAATATTTCTAGTATTTTTGTTGTATAGATTGAAAAGTAAAGATTGAAAAATAAATAGTAAACTAGAATTATAGACCGGAAACTTATATAATGTAAAGTAGACCCGGGGCCATAGGTTTCATTAGTGGCTTCTCTCAAGATAGCATATATTATGGTGGGTGAACAAATTACTATCGAGCAATTGATAGAAAAACGCATAGTTATGAGAATATCTAGGCATGATCACGAACATAGGCATCACGTCCGTGTCAAGTAGACCAAAATAATTCTGCATCTACTACTATTACTCCACACATCGACCGCTATCCATCATGCATCTAGAGTATTAAGTTCATAAGAATAGAGTAACGCATTAGGCAAGATGAAATGATGTAGAGGGATAAACTCAAGTAATATGATGTAAACCCCATCCTTTTATCCCAGATGGCAACAATACAATACGTGTTGGTTCCCTTTCTGTCACTGGGATCGAGCACCGCAAGATTGAACCCAAAGCTAAGCACTTATCTCATTGCAAGAAAGATCAATCTAGTAGGCCAAACTAAACTGATAATTTGAAGAGACTTGCAAAGATATCAAATCATGCATATAAGAATTCAGAGAAGAACCAAATATTGTTCATAGATAATCTTGATCATGAACCCACAATTCATCGGATCTCGGCAAACACACCGCAAAAAGTATTACATCGAATAGATCTCCAAGAACATCAAGGAGAACTTTCTATTGAGAACCAAAGAGAGAGAAGAAGCCATCTAGTTAATAACTATGGACCCGAAGGTCTGTGGTAAACTACTCACACATCATTGGAGAGGCTATGGTGTTGATGTAGAAGCCCTCCGTAATTGAATCCCCCTCCAGCAGATCACTGGAAAAGGCCCCAAGATGGGATCTCACGGGTACAGAAGGTTGCGGGGGTGGAAAAGTGGTTTCGTGGTTCCCTTGGATGTTTTCAGGGTATAAGAGTATATATAGGCAAAAGAAGTAGGTCGGTGGAGTTCCGTGGGGCCCATGAGGGTGGGGGCGCGCCTACCCCCTGGGCACGCCTCCCTGCCTCATGGAAGCTTCGCAGACTTACAGACTTGTACTCCAAGTCTCATGGGTGACGTTTGTTCCAAGAAAGATCCTCGCGAAGGTTTCGTTCCATTTGGATTCTGTTTGATATTCTTTTCTATGAAACACTGAAATAGGCAAAAAACAGCAATTTGCACTGGGCCTTCGGTTAATAGGTTGTAACGCCCTCGATGCGGCTATATCTCCCACGTGTCGAAGCACGACTTAGAGGCATAACCGCATTGAAAGCAATGTCGCAAGTGAGGTAATCTTCACACAACCCATATAATACATAAGGGAAAGGATACATAGTTGACTTACAATCGCCACTTCACACAATACATAAATAAAGCATTACATCATCCAGATACAATCAAGGTCCGACTACGGAACCAAAATAAAAGAAGAACCCCAAATGCGACACGGTCCCCGATCGACCCCAACTGGGCTCCACTACTGATCAACTAGAACGAAACAACACAAAGGACAAGATCTTCATCAAGCTCCTCCTGAGCTTGGTTGTGTCATCTACACGGACTCATCGGCACCTGCAAGCTAGTTTTGAAAGTATCTGTGAGTCACGGGGACTCAGCAATCTCGCATCCTCGCGATCAAGACTATTTAAGCTTATGGGTAAGGTAAAGGTATGAAGTGGAACTGCAGCAAGCGACTAGCATATATGGTGGCTAACATATTCGCAAAAGAGAGCGAGAAGAGAAAGCAAAAGCACGGTCGAACAACTATGATCAAGAAGTGATCCTAGAACAACCTACGTCAAGCATAACTCCAACACCGTGTTCACTTCCCGGACTCTGCCGGAAAGAGACCATCATGGTTACACACGGGGTTGATGAAGGAAATATGCCCTAGAGGCAATAATAAAGTTATTATTTATTTCCTTATTTCATGATAAATGTTTATTATTCATGCTAGAATTGTATTAACCGGAAACATAATACATGTGTGAATACATAGACAAACAGAGTGTCACTAGTATGCCTCTACTTGACTAGCTCGTTAATCAAAGATGGTTATGTTTCCTAACCATAGACAAAGAGTTGTTATTTGATTAACGGGATCACATCATTAGGAGAATGATGTGATTGACTTGACCCATTCCGTTAGCTTAGCACTCGATCGTTTAGTATGTTGCTATTGCTTTCTTCATGACTTATACATGTTCCTATGACTATGAGATTATGCAACTCCCGTTTACCGGACGAACACTTTGTGTGCTACCAAACGTCACAACGTAACTGGGTGATTATAAAGGTGCTCTACAGGTGTCTCCAAAGGTACATGTTGGGTTGGCGTATTTCGAGATTAGGATTTGTCACTCCGATTGTCGGAGAGGTATCTCTGGGCCCTCTCGGTAATGCACATCACCTAAGCCTTGCAAGCATTGCAACTAATGAGTTAGTTGCGAGATGATGTATTACAAACGAGTAAAGAGACTTGCCGGTAACGAGATTGAACTAGGTATTGAGATACCGATGATCGAATCTCGGGCAAGTAACATACCGATGACAAAGGGAACAACGTATGTTGTTATGCGGTCTGATCGATAAAGATCTTCGTAGAATATGTAGGAGCCAATATGAGCATCTAGGTTCCGCTATTGGTTATTGACCGAAGACGTGTCTCGGTCATGTCTACATTGTTCTCGAACCCGTAGGGTCCGCACGCTTAAGGTTTCGATGACAATTATATTATGAGTTTATGAGTTTTGATGTACCGAAGGAGTTCGTAGTCCCGGATGAGATCGGGGACATGACGAGGAGTCTCGAAATGGTCGAGACGTAAAGATTGATATATTGGACGACTATATTCGGACATCGGAAAGGTTCCGAGTGATTCGGGTATTTTTGGAGATACCGGGGAGTTACGGGAATACGAGGAAGAAGCAATGGGCCTTAATGGGCCTTAGTGGGAAGGACCAGGAGGTGGCGCGCGCCCCTCCCAAGCCCAGTCCGAATTGGACAAGGGATTTGGGGCGCGACCCCTCTCTCCCTTCCTTCCCCTCTTCCCCCCTTTCCCCCCTTCTCCTAGTTGGACTAGGAAAGGTGGAAACCTACTCCAACTAGGAGTAGGAATCCTACTCCTCCTTGGCGCGCCCACAAGGGCCGGATGGCCTCCCCCTTGCTCCTTTATATACGGGACAGGGGGCACCCCATGGACACAAGTTGATCCACGTGATCATATTCTTAGCCGTGTGCGGTGCCCCCTTCCACCATAATCCTCGATAATATTGTAGCGGTGCTTAGGCGAAGCCCTGCGACGGTAGAACATCAAGATCGTCACCACGCCGTCGTGCTGATGGAACTCTTCCCCGACACTTTGCTGGGTCGGAGTCCGGGGATCGTCATCGAGCTGAACGTGTGCTAAAACTCAGAGGTGCCGTAGTTTCGGTGCTTGATCGGTCGGGCCGTGAAGACGTACGACTACATCAACCGCGTTGTGCTAACGCTTCCGCTGTCGGTCTACAAGGGTACGTAGATCACACTCTCCCCTCTCGTTGCTATGCATCACCATGATCTTGTGTGTGCGTAGGAATTTTTTTGAAATTACTACGTTACCCAATAGTGGCATCCGAGCCTAGGTTTTATGTGTTGATGTTATATGCATGAGTAGAACACAAGTGAGTTGTGGGCTATATAAGTCATACTGCTTACCAGCATGTCATACTTTAGTTCGGCGGTATTGTTGGACGAAGCAGCCCGGACCGACATTACGCGTACGCTTACGCGAGACCGGTTCTCCCGACGTGCTTTGCACAAAGGTGGCTAGCGGGTGACAGTTTCTCCAACTTTAGTTGAACCGAGTGTGGCTACATCCGGTCCTTGCGAAGGTTAAAACAACACCAACTTGACAAACTATCATTGTGGTTTTGATGCGTAGGTAAGATTGGTTCTTGCTTAAACCCGTAGCAGCCACGTAAAACTTGCAACAACAAAGTAGAGGACGTCTAACTTGTTTTTGCAGGGTATGTGTGATGTGATATGGTCAAGACATGATGCTAAATTTTATTGTATGAGATGATCATGTTTTGTAACCAAGTTATCGGCAACTGGCAGGAGCCATATGGTTGTCGCTTTATTGTATGCAATGCAATCGCATTGTAATGCTTTACTTTATCACTAAGCGGTAGCGATAGTCGTGGAAGCATAAGATTGGCGAGACAACAACGATGCTACGATGGTGATCAAGGTGTCGCGCCGGTGACGATGGTGATCACGACGGTGCTTCGAAGATGGAGATCACAAGCACAAGATGATGATGGCCATATCATATCACTTATATTGATTGCATGTGATGTTTATCTTTTATGCATCTTATCTTGCTTTGATTGACGGTAGCATTATAAGATGATCTCTCACTAATTATCAAGAAATGTTCTCCCTGAGTATGCACCATTGTGAAAGTTCTTCGTGCTGAGACACCACGTGATGATCGGGTGTGATAGGCTCTATGTTCAAATACAACGGGTGCAAAACAGTTGCACACGCGGAATACTCAGGTTATACTTGACGAGCCAAGCATATACAGATATGGCCTCGGAACACGAAGACCGAAAGGTCGAGCGTGAATCATATAGTAGATATGATCAACATAGTGATGTTCACCAATGAAACTACTCCATCTCACGTGATGATCGGACATGGTTTAGTTGATTTGGATCACGTGATCACTTAGAGGATTAGAGGGATGTCTATCTAAGTGGGAGTTCTTAAGTAATATGATTAATTGAACTTAAATTTATCATGAACTTAGTCCTGGTAGTATTTTGCAAATCATGTTGTAGATCAATAGCTCGCATTGTTGCTTCCCTGTGTTTATTTTGATATGTTCCTAGAGAAAATTGTGTTGAAAGATGTTAGTAGCAATGATGCGGATTGGATCCGTGATCTGAGGTTTATCCTCATTGCTGCACAGAAGAATTATGTCCTTGATGCACCGCTAGGTGACAGACCTATTGCAGGAGCAGATGCAGACGTTATGAACGTTTGGCTAGCTCAATATGATGACTACTTAATAGTTTAGTGCACCATGCTTAACGGCTTAGAATCGGGACTTCAAAAGACGTTTTGAACGTCATGGACCATATGAGATGTTCCAGGAGTTGAAGTTAATATTTCATGCAAATACCCGAGTTGAGAGATATGAAGTCTCCAACAAGTTCTATAGCCAAAAGATGGAGGAGAATCGCTCAACTAGTGAGCATGTGCTCAGATTGTCTGGGTACTACAATCGCTTGAATCAAGTGGGAGTTAATATTCCAGATAAGATAGTGATTGACAGAATTCTCTAGTCACCATCACCAAGTTAGTAGAACTTCGTGATGAACTATAGTATGCAAGGGATGATGAAAACGACTCCCGAGCTTTTCATGATGATGAAATCGATGAAGGTAGAAATCAAGAAAGAGCATCAAGGCTTGATGGTAGACAAGACCACTAGTTTCAATAAAAGGGCAAAGGGAAGAAGGGGAACTTCAAGAAGAACGGCAAGCAAGTTGCTGCTCAAGTGAAGAAGCCCAAGTCTGGTCCTAAGCCTGATACTAAGTGCTTCTACTGTAAAGGGACTGGTCACTGGAAGCGGAACTGCCCCAAGTATTTGGCGGATAAGAAGGATGGCAAAGTGAACAAAGGTATATTTGATATATAGATTATTAATGGGTATTTTACTAGTGTTCGTAGCAACCCCTCGGTATTTGATACTGGTTCAGTTGCTAACAGTAGTAACTCGAAACGGGAGTTGCAGAATGAACAGAAACTAGTTAAGGGTGAAGTGACGATGTGTGTTGGAAGTAGTTCCAAGATTGATATGATCATCATCGCGCACTCCCTATACTTTCGGGATTAGTGTTGAACCTAAATAAGTGTTATTTGGTGTTTGCGTTGAGCATGAATATGATTTGATCATGTTTATTGCAATACGGTTATTCATTTAAGTTAGAGAATAATTGTTGTTCTATTTACATGAATAAAACCTTATATGGTTACACACCCAATGAAAATGGTTCATTGGATCTCGATCGTAGTGATACACATATTCATAATATTGAAGACAGAAGATGCAAAGTTAATAATGATAGTGCAACTTATTTGTGGCACTGCCGTTTAGGTCATATTGGTGTAAAGCGCATGAAGAAACTCCATGCTGATGGGATTTTGGAATCACTTGATTATGAATCACTTGATGCTTGCGAACCATGCCTTATGGGCAAGATGACTAAGACTCCATTCTCTGGAACAATGGAGCGAGCAACTGACTTATTGGAAATAATACATACTGATGTATGTGATCCGATGAGTGTTGAGGCTCGCGGCAGGTATCGTTATTTTCTGACCTTCACAGATGATTTGAGCAGATATGGGTATATCTACTTGATGAAACACAAGTCTGAAACATTTGAAAAGTTCAAAGAATTGCAGAGTGAAGTGGAGAATCATCGTAACAAAAATAAAAAGTTTCTACGATATGATCGTAGAAGTAAAATATTTGAGTTACGAGTTTGGCCTTCAGTTAAAAACAATGTGAAATAGCTTCACTACTCACGCCACCTGGAACACCACAACATAATGGTGTGTCCGAACGTCATAACCGTACTTTATTAGATATGGTGCGAACTATGATGTCTCTTACCAATCTACCACTATCTTTTTGGGATTATGCATTAGAGACAGCTGCATTCATGTTAAATAGGGCACCATCTAAATCCGTTGAGACGACACCGTATGAACTATGGTTTGACAAGAAACCTAAGCTGTCGTTCCTTAAAGTTTGAGGTTGTGATGCTTATGTGAAAAAAACTTCAACCTGATAAGCTCGAACCCAAATCGGAGAAATGTGTCTTCATAGGATATCCAAAGGAAACTATTGGATACACCTTCTATCACAGATCCGAAGGCAGGACTTTTGTTGCTAAATTCGGAAACTTTCTAGAGAAGGAGTTTCTCTCGAAAGAAGTGAGTGGGAGGAAAGTAGAACTTGACGAGGTAACTGTACCTTCTCCCTTATTGGAAAGTAGTTCATCACAGAAATCTGTTCTTGTGACTACTACACCAATTAGTGAAGAAGCTAATGATGATGATCATGTAACTTCAGATCAAGTTACTATCGAATCTCGTAGGTAAACCAGAGTGAGATCCGCACCAGAGTGGTACGGTAATCCTGTTCTGGAAGTCATGTTACTAGACCATGACGAACTTGCGAACTATGAGGAATCGATGATGAGCCCAGATTCCACGAAATGGTTTGAGGCCATGAAATCTGAGATATGATCCATGTATGAGAACATGTATGAGAACAAAGTATGGACTTTGATGGATTTGCCCGATGATCGGCAAGCCATAGAAAATAAATGGATCTTCAAGAGGAAGACGGACGCTGATAGTAGTATTACTATCTACAAAGCTAGACTTGTCGAAAAAGGTTTTTGACAAAGTTCAAGGTGTTGACAACGATGAAATTTTCTCAGTCATAGCGATGCTTAAGTCTGTCCAAATCATGTTAGCAATTGCCGCATTTTTATAAAATCTGGAAAATGGATAAACAAAACTACATTCCTTGATGGATTTAAAGAAGAGTTGTATATGATGCAATCAGAAGGTTTTGTCAATCCTAAAGGTGCTAACAAAATATGCAAGCTCCAGCGATCCATCTATGGACTGGTGCAAGCATCTCGGAGCTGGAATATACGTTTTGATAAGTTGATCAAAGCATATAGTTTTATACAGACTTGTGGTGAAGCCTGTATTTACAAGAAAGTGAGTGGGAGCACTACAACATTTCTGATAAGTATATGTGAATGACATATTGTTGATTGGAAATAATGTAGAATTATTCTGCAAAGCATAAAGGAGTGTTTTGAAAGAATTTTTTCAAAGAAAGACCTCGGTGAAGCTGCTTACATATTGAGCATCAAGATCTATAGAGATAGATCAAGACGCTTCATAAGTTTTTTCAATGAGTACATACCTTGACAAGATTTTGAAGTAGTTCAAAATGGAACAGTCAAAGAAAGAATTCTTGCCTGTGTTACAAGGTGTGAAGTTGAGTAAGACTCAAAGCCCGACCACGACAGAAAATAGAATGAGAATGAAAATCATTCCCTATGCCTTGGCCATAGGTTCTATAAAGTATGACATGCTGTGTACCAGACCTATTGTATACCCTACACTAATTTTGGCAAGGGAGTACAATAGTGATCTAGGAGTAGATCACTGGACAGCGGTCAAAATTATCCTTGGTGGAATAAGGATATGTTTCTCGATTATGGAGGTGACAAAAGGTTTGTCATAAAAGGGTTACGTCGATACAAGTTTTGGCACTGATCCGGATGACTCTTAGTCTTCATCTGGATACATATTGAAAGTGGGATCAATTAGCTAAAGTAGCTCCGTGCAGAGCATTGTAGACATAGAAAATTGCAAAATACTTACGGATCTGAATATGGCAGACCCGTTGACTAAACTTCTCTCACGGGCAAAACATGATCACACCTTAGTACTCTTTGGGTGTTAATCACATAGCAATGTGAACTAGATTACTGACTCTAGTAAACCCTTTGGGTGTTGGTCACATATCGATGTGAACTATGGGTGTTAACCACATAAAGATGTGAACTATTGATGTTAGATCACATGGCGATGTGAACTAGATTATTGACTCTAGTGCAAGTGGGAGACTAAAGGAAATATGCCCTAGAGGCAATAATAAAGTTCTTATTTATTTCCTTATTTCATGATAAATGTTTATTATTCATGCTAGAATTGTATTAACCGGAAACATAATACATGTGTGAATACATAGATAAACAGAGTGTCACTAGTATGCCTCTACTTGACTAGCTCGTTAATCAAAGATGGTTATGTTTCCTAACCATAGACAAAGAGTTGTTATTTGATTAACGGGATCACATCATTAGGAGAATGATGTGATTGACTTGACCCATTCCGTTAGCTTAGCACTCGATCGTTTAGTATGTTGCTATTGCTTTCTTCATGACTTATACATGTTCCTATGACTATGAGATTATGCAAATCCCGTTTACCGGAGGAACACTTTGTGTGCTACCAAACGTCACAACGTAACTGGGTGATTATAAAGGTGCTCTACAGGTGTCTCCAAAGGTACATGTTGGGTTGGCGTATTTCGAGATTAGGATTTGTCACTCCGATTGTCGGAGATGTATCTCTGGGCCCTCTCGGTAATGCACATCACCTAAGCCTTGCAAGCACTGCAACTAATGAGTTAGTTGCGAGATGATGTATTACGGAACGAGTAAAGAGACTTGCCGGTAACGAGATTGAACTAGGTATTGAGATACCGACGATCGAATCTCGGGCAAGTAACATACCGATGACAAAGGGAACAACGTATGTTGTTATGCGGTCTGACCGATAAAGATCTTCGTAGAATATGTAGGAGCCAATATGAGCATCCAGGTTCCGCTATTGGTTATTGACCGGAGACGTGTCTCGGTCATGTCTACATTGTTCTCGAACCCGTAGGGTCCGCACGCTTAAGGTTTCGATGACAGTTATATTATGAGTTTATGAGTTTTGATGTACCGAAGGAGTTCGGAGTCCCAGATGAGATTGGGTACATGACGAGGAGTCTCGAAATGGTCGAGACGTAAAGATCGATATATTGGACGACTATTTTCGCACACCGAAAAGGTTCCAAGTGATTCGGGTATTTTCGGAGGTACCAGGGAGTTTCGGGAATACGAGGAAGAAGCAATGGGCCTTAATGGGCCTTAGTGGGAAGGACCAGGAGGTGGCGCGCGCCCCTCCCAGGCCCAGTCCGAATTGGACAAGGGATTTGGGGCGCTGCCCCTCTCTCCCTTCCTTCCCCTCTTCCCCCCTTTCCCCCCTTCTCCTAGTTGGACTAGGAAAGGTGGAAACCTACTCCAACTAGGAGTAGGAATCCTACTCCTACTTGGCGCGCCCACAAGGGCCGGCCGGCCTCCCCCTTGCTCCTTTATATATGGGGGCAGGGGGCACCCCATAAACACAAGTTGATCCACGTGATCATATTCTTAGCCGTAAGCGGTGCCCCCTTCCACCATAATCCTCGATAATATTGTAGCGGTGCTTAGGCGAAGCCCTGCAACAGTAGAACATCAAGATCGTCACCACGCCGTCGTGCTGACGGAACTCTTCCCCGACACTTTGCTGGATCGGAGTCCGGGGATCGTCATCGAGCTGAACATGTGCTAAAACTCGGAGATGCCGTAGTTTCGGTGCTTGATCGGTCGGGCCGTGAAGACGTACGACTACATCAACCGCGTTGTGCTAACGCTTCCGCTGTCGGTCTACAAGGGTACGTAGATCACACTCTCCCCTCTTGTTGCTATGCATCACCATGATCCTGTGTGTGCGTAGGAATTTTTTTGAAATTACTACGTTCCGCAACAGTTGATACATTTTTAATTAAGGTCAACTTCAGGTTTTCTACAACCGGATGTTAACAAATTCCCATCTGCCCATAACCGCGGGCACGGCTTTCAAAAGTTCAAATCCCTGCAAGGGTGTCCCAACTTAGCCCATCACAAGCTCTCACGGTCAACGAAGGATATTCCTTCTAGCGGGAAGACCCGATCAGACTCGGAATCCCGGTTACAAGACATTTCGACAATGATAAAACAAATCCAGCAACACCGCCCGAATGTGCCGACAAATCTCGATAGGAGCTGCACATATCTCGTTCTCAGGGCACACTCAGATGAGCTCTCCATACAACTAAAACGAAACCTCAAGTTTCCCCGAGGGGGCGCTGCACAGGACTCTAGTTTGGACCAACACTTAGAGGAGCACTGGCCCGGGGGGGGGGGGTTAAATAAAGATGACCCTTGAGTCTGCAGAACCCAAGGGAAAGAAAAGTCTAGGTGGCAAATGGTAAAACCAAGGTTGGGCATTGCTAGAGGAGTTTTATTCAAGGCGAACTATCAAGGGGTTCCCATTATAACCCAACCGCGTAAGGAATGCAAAATCCGGGAACATAACACCGATATGACGGAAACTAGGGCGACAAGAGTGGAACAAAACACCAGGCATAAGGCCGAGCCTTCCACCCTTTACCAAGTATATAGATGCATTAATTAAATAAGAGATATTGTGATATCCCAACAAGTAAACATGTTCCAACAAGGAACAACATCTCCATGTTCCAACAAGGAACAAACTTCAATCTTCACCTGCAACTAACAATGCTATAAGAGGGGCTGAGCAAAGCGGTAACATAGCCAATCAACGGTTTGCTAGGACAGGGTGGGTTAAGGGCTTGGTTCAATAATATAGGAGGCATGATAAGCAAGTGGTAGGTATCACATCATAGGCATAGCAAAAGAGCGAGCATCTAGCATGCAAAGATAGAAGTGATTTCGAGGGTATGGTCATCTTGCCTGAGATCCCGCAAGGGAGAAGAACGAGTCCATGAAGAAGATAAACGGACGTAGACGAACGGGTCCTCACAAACGCGACGTTACCGGAACCAACCCGAAGAAGCAAACACCGGAAAAAAGCACACAACATAGTAAACAACCAACACATGAACATGGTATGATATGCGGGATGCGGTATGCGATGCATAAGCATGATTTGCAAAGGAATGATGGAACCTGGCCTCAACTTGGAAATCGAAGAGTGCCCCTGGAAAGGTGAGGTGATTTCGGTTGAAATCGATATAAAAAACACCGGAATCGGATGCACGGTTTGGAAATGGCAAGCAAAACAAATATGGCACCGGTCTGCGATAAACAGCAAATAGCCATCTAAATGCATCAAGATAAATATGCTATAGCACTCAAACATGGCAACAAAATACATGGCATGGATCCACTCATAATGCTTGACAAAAGATGAACACTGAGCTACGGCCAATTCATCCATTAACAGGTTCAAACAAGCATGGCAAAAGTGCAAACGGTAAACAGATTTCAGACTTAGTGAAATTAACACAAGTCTGGAATTTCAGATCAGGTAGCACACTTTGGAGCATGAAAACTATATGCTATAGGAACTTAACATGGCAAAGCAAGGCATGGCATGGAGCTACTCAAAGAGCTTAACAAAAGTCCCTTAGTGACCTTGAGCCAAAAGGGATCAGAAAATACAATTACAAGCATGTGGACATGGCAAAAACATAATCAGATCTCAGACTTAGTGAAAAACTGGAACATGCAAATCTGTTAACGATTAGGCATGTTTACGAGCTCGATGCACTCACTACAGAGCATGTCATGACAATCTAAGCATACACACATCAAGAATACACATTATACAAGCTAGACATGGCAAGAAAAATAACATAGCATGCACGGATCAACTACAACATCCTCGGCAAAATCGCTAACAAGTAGACAATCTGCCCAGATTCACGAAATAGTAAAAGTAGATCTCGACTGACTCAATCTAGGGTGCTCCACAATTGCAAACAAAGACATGGATGGATAGAGCACCACAAGATTAACAAATCATCCTTACCGATCATCCTCAAAAGAGGCACAGATCACTAGGAAACAACATGAACATATGGCATATTGATAAAAACAGATCAAGGACTTAGTGGAATTGCTAAGTCCCTGAAATCAGCATTAACGAATGCACCACTTTGCAAGCTCGTGCTAGTCACCACACATATCACAAAAATACATGGATGGCACCTCTGTAAGGATGGCAAAGCATATAACAAAACACATGTAGAGCTTAGGGGCATATCATGCACACAATAATCATGGCAAAAATGACAAATAGCTATTTGATGCAGCAGATCTGACAATTAACTCAAATAGCACTCTTTCAACAGCATTTCGGGCATCAAGATGAACTCAAAGGAAAATGACGCAATGAGATGAAATGATGTGCTCTTTGAGGCAAACATTTTGATATGCTATACGCCCAAAACAGAGTTACGGACGATGAATTATGACACGATGAACATGGGCATTTGAAACATGGAAATCTCGGGGACTTGGTAGAAATGTAGACCTCGCGAAAAAATTGCACCGGGCCGGAGGAGGTGGGCCGGCGGGGACGAAGCTGGACCGCAGGCGAGGCCGATTGGGCCGGCCCACGCGGGCGGCGCTGGAGGTCAACGGGGCGCGGCGAGGGGTTCCCGACCCGATCCAGGCGGGGGCGGTGGCCATGGCGCGGCTCCGGCGAGCTCGAAGCACGGGGCGGCCGGAGGGGGCGCGAGGAGCCCAGATCTGGCGGCGGGCGGCTGGATCCGGTCATCTCCGGTGAGGGGCGGCGGCAGGGACGCGCAGGCACGACGGCAGCGAGTCACCGGCGAGGTGGAGCTGCGCGGCGAGGAGGAATGGCAGCGGGGCGGCGCGGTGGAGTTAGTCACTGGCGGCGCGGCGCGGGGTCGCCGGCGGGAGAGATCCGGCGGCGCAGACAAGCAGCGCGCTCGGGCGGCGGATCGGGCAAGCGGGCCGAGAGGGCCCGCCCTGGGCCACGGCGGGCCGCGGAGGAGAGAGAAAACAGCAGAGGTGATGTGGCGGCGGCGGATTTGCTGAGGAGGGTGGCGCGTACATGTCCGACGGCGTGGGGGTTTTTGTCCGGGCGTGAGGTAGAGGAAGGCTAGGGTTTCATCCGCGAATTTCGGGAGGGGAGCACATATATATAGGTAGAGGGAGCTAGGAGAGTCCAAATGAGGTTCAGTTTGCAGCCACGCGATCGTGATCGAACGACCGAGATGATGGAGGAGGTTTTGGTGGGTTTTGGGCCACTTTGGAGGGGTGTTGGGCTGCAACACACACGAGGCCTTCTAGGTCCCTCGGTTAACCGTTGGAGTATCAAACGAAGTCCAAATGGCACGAAACTTGACAGGCGGTCTACCGGTAGTAAACCAAGGCCGGTTGACAAGTCTCGGTCCAATCCGGAAATGTCTAACCCCCACACACGAAAGAAAGGTAGAAAGGACCACCGGAGGAGATAGGAGCGCCGGATTGCAAAACGGACAACGGGAAAAATGCTCGGATGCATGAGACGAACATGTATGCAAATGAAATGCACATGATGACATGACATGCAAAGCATGACACGCAAGCAATGACAAGGCAACTACAGCGAATAACTGGACGACACCTGGCACATCGGTCTCGGTCCCGAGATCTATAATGGCACCGGAGGGACAACGGAAGAGAAAGAGAAGAGGTAAAACTAAGTTGCTCCTTTGACAAACAAGTGAAACCACGAACCTTGAAGAGTTTAAGCCATTCTGAGAAAAGAATACAACGGAGATAAATGAAGTTGAAGACACTCCGTTAGCAAAGAGGAACAAGGAAGAACAACTTTGAGCAGCACTCCGATTGAAAAGAGATGCAAGAAAAGATAAGTAGAAAGAACTTTAAAAGGGGCACGACACTCCAGTTAAACGGATAAGCAAGGAAAAGAACATAATCTTTGATAAAACAAGATGATGGGTTTAAAAGAGCAACATGACAATGCGTCCGAAAGAGGAAAATAGAAGATAGATCATTGAGATAAAAGAATGGAGAAGAAAATGCCAAGTTCTGTCACAAAAGATTTTGACAAGGCATCTTTAGGAGAAGGGTCGAACGGAGTTGTTGGAAAACCAACAACGAAAAGAATAAGCTTGATATGCTCTTATGGAATACATCTCAAATTATGAGGTGACAACCTGCCACTCACGGGAAAAGAATTGGATTGATAAGAACAAGGAGACGAGAAGCTTACCGCACCGGAAAGGATAAATGAAGAAATTGGATCATTTATAAGCACCATAGATAGCAATAGTCCTTAGGGAAGGCTTTAGGTGAAATATAACCCAAGATAAATGCAATGAAGAGATTGGTGGGTTTAAATATCTCAATCTTGTGAATGAAGAATGATATATTACCACCTCAAAAGATAAGGGAGAAACTATTGCACTCCGGATTACAGGATGAAGAAAGCATGAGCTCCTCGGAAAAGAATCTCAATGAAAAACTTCTAGACGGAATTAAATCCTTTATGAACCAACATGTAGAGTCTTCATGAAGAACTCCGGTAATAAAAGAATGATCAAACGAAAGAAAGAGAAGTTGAAAGCACAAGGTGAATCCTTGTAATGACTTAGATGGATCTCCGTGATGAAATATTAGAAAAAGGTTGGAACTCCGGGAAAAAGAGAAGATGAACAATTGGAAACAAGAATTTTTGATGAACCTCCGGGATAAGGAATTGAGTTCACTCGATGAAACAAGAATAAGAATTACATTATGCTTATCCTTCACCAATTAAATTGATGACAATCAATGGATTTGACATATTACTTATTCTCGTAGAAAGGATTAAGAGAGATCTAACATAAACTTGAGAAAGGTCTTCAATGATCCACCGGTAGGATTGAAAAGAAAGAAAGAGTTGATATGATGACGAATGACGAGAACTCTTGCACGAACCACCGTAGGAATTGGAAATAAAGAGTCAATTGAGATTATAACGAAGGTAGAAGAATCTTGGAAGAGCCACCGGTAGAATTTGGAAGAATGAATAAATTGATATGATAACCAAGGAAGAGAACTCTTGAACGAAACACCGTAAGAATTTAAATGAACGAAGTAAAGATAAAGAAACATCGGGAAGAATTAGCAAATAAATGAAGATGCTTGAGAGAATTTAGATACAAGTGAACAAAGGGATCACGAACTGATTAGAGAATATTGAATGATGCACCGGTAAGATTTGGAGAATGATAGCTGGAAGCTGGAATGACTAATATTTGAAAAGATGGCCTTCAGAGTAAAGAAATGGAAACAACTCATGAAATGCTCCGGATAGGTGAAAAGAATACTCACAATCAAAACAATTATGAGAGGATGGCAGTAAGCTAGCATTATGAATCTTCGAGAGAATGTTTAAGATTGAAGATAAACTCTTCTTTAGTCTTCAGATGTTGAGAAAGACGACAAGAAACACCACCGTGAATTGTTGAGGCACTCCAGAATGAAGAATGGAAAGGTTGAGCCAACGATGAAAAGAATTTGACAGATCTTGGAGAAAGACATTTGACTGATGACAGTTCATTCTTATGTCAAACTTCGAAAATAATTTGAGAGTAACTCCGGGAAAAATTAGAAGAGTCAGGTAAGATCCTGGGAAAAGACCTGTGGGTTAGGGCCCACTCAAAAGAAAACATCATTGACTGATTTAAAGAGAGAGATTGCACCGGTTGAATTAAATGACTTGAATGAGATAGCAACCTCGAGATATCTTGAACGAATTAGGAATGAAAATACGAATCTTCTGAGATATCTTCAGCATTCCGGAACAATTAAATAGCGAGAAGTGGATGATTAAGAATTGCACCGGCATGAGAAAGCATAGAATGCAGAAAAAGGTAAAGAAGCACCAAAAGCTTGAATGGAATCCACCGGAGGAGAAAAGAATGAAGAATGACAAACGAGTAGAGCATCTTCATGAGAAACTGTTGGGGAACGTAGTAATTTCAAAAAAATTCCTACACACATGCAAAATCATGGTGATGCATAGCAACGAGAGGGGAAGAGTGTGATCTACGTACCCTTGTAGATCGACAACGGAAGCGTTAACTTGGTTGATGTAGTCGTACGTCTCCACGGCCCGACCGATCAAGCACCGAAACTACGGCACCTCTGAGTTCTAGCACACGTTCAGCTCGATGACGATCCCCGGACTCCGATCCAGCAAAGTGTCGGGGAAGAGTTCCGTCAGCATGACGGCGTGGTGACGATCTTGATGTACTACCGTTGCAGGGCTTCGCCTAAGCACCGCTACAATATTATCGAGGATTATGGTGGAAGGGGGCACCGCACACAGCTAAGAATATGATCACCTGGATCAACTTGTGTGTCTAGGGGTGCCCCCTGCCCCCGTATATAAAGGATCAAGGGGAGGAGGCCGGCCGGCCCCTATGGCGCGCCAAGGAGGAGTCCTCCTCCTAGTAGGAGTAGGACTCCTACTAGGAGGGGGAAAGAAGTGGGGAGGGAGAAGGAAAGGGGGGCGCCGCCCTCCCTCTCCTAGTCCAATTCGGACCAGGGGGAGGAGGCGCGCGGCCCACCTTTGGCTGCCCCTCTCTCTCTCTCTCCACTAAGGCCCATATGGCCCATTACTTCTCCCGGGGGGGGTTCCGGTAACCCTCCGGCTCTCCGGTTTTCTCCGAAATCACCCGGAACACTTCCGGTGTCCGAATATAGCCGTCCAATATATTAATCTTTATGTCTCGACCATTTCGAGACTCCTCGTCATGTCCGTGATCACATCCGGGACTCCGAACTAACTTCGGTACATCAAAACTTATAAACTCATAATATAACTGTCATCGAAACCTTAAGCGTGCGGACCCTACGGGTTCGAGAATAATGTAAACATGACCGAGACACGTCTCCGGTCAATAACCAATAGCGGAACCTGGATGCTCATATTGGCTCCTACATATTCTACGAAGATCTTTATCGGTCAGACCGCATAACAACATACGTTGTTCCCTTTATCATCGGTATGTTACTTGCCTGAGATTCGATCGTCGGTATCTCAATACCTAGTTCAATCTCATTACCGGCAAGTCTCTTTACTCGTTCCGTAATACATCATCTCGCAACTAACTCATTAGTTGCAATGCTTGCAAGGCTTATGTGATGTGCATTACCGAGAGGGCCCAGAGATACCTCTCCGACAATCGGAGTGACAAATCCTAATCTCGAAATACGCCAACCCAACATGTACCTTTGGAGACACCTGTAGAGTACCTTTATAATCACCCATTTACGTTGTGACGTTTGATAGCACACAAAGTGTTCCTCCGGCAAACGGGAGTTGCATAATCTCATAGTCATAGGAACATGTATAACTTATGAAGAAAGCAAGAACAACATACTAAACGATCGGGTGCTAAGCTAATGGAATGGGTCATGTCAATCAGATCATTCACCTAATGATGTGATCCCGTTAATCAAATAACAACTCTTTGTTCATGGTTAGGAAACATAACCATCTTTGATTAACGAGCTAGTCAAGTAGAGGCATACTAGTGACACTCCGTTTGTCTATGTATTCACACCTGTATTATGTTTCCGGTTAATACAATTCTAGCATGAATAATAAACATTTATCATGATATAAGGAAATAAACAATAACTTTATTATTGCCTCTAGGGCATATTTCCTTCAGTCTCCCACTTGCACTAGAGTTAATAATCTAGTTCACATCACCATGTGATTTAACACTAATAGTTCACATCTTTATGTGATTAGTTCACATCTTCATGTGACCAACACCCAAAGGGTTTACTAGATTCAGTAATCTAGTTCACATCGCTATGCGATTAACACCCAAAGAGTACTAAGGTGTGATCATGTTTTGCTTGTGAGAGAAGTTTAGTCAACGGGTCTGCCACATTCAGATCCGTATGTATTTTGCAAATTTCTGTCAACAATGCTCTGCACAGAGCTACTCTAGCTAATTGCTCCCACGTTCAATATGTATCCAGATTGAGACTTAGAGTCATCTGGATTAGTGTCAAAACTTGCATCGACGTAACCCTTTACGACGAACCTTTTTGTCACCTCCATAATCGAGAAACATATCCTTATTCCACTAAGGATAATTTTGACCGCTGTCCAGTGATCTACTCCTAGATCACTATTGTACTACCTTGCCAAAATCAGTGTAGGGTATATAATAGATCTGGTACATAGCATGGCATACTTTATAGAACCTATGGCTGAGGCATAGGGAATGACTTTCATTCTCTTTCTATCTTCTGTCGTGGTCGGGAGTCTTACTCAATTTCACACCTTGTAACACAGACAAGAACTCTTTCTTTGACTGTTCTATTTTGAACTACTTCAAAATCTTGTCAAGGTATGTACTCATTGAAAAAAACTTATCAAGCATCTTGATCTATCTCTATAGATCTTGATGTTCAATATGTCAGCAGCTTCACTGAGGTCTTTCTTTGGAAAATTCCTTTCAAACACTCCTTTATGCTTTGCAGAATAATTCTACATTATTTCCGATCAACAATATGTCATTCACATATACTTATCAGAAATGTTGTAGTGCTCCCACTCACTTTCTTGTAAATACAGGCTTCATCGCAAGTCTGTATAAAACTATATGCTTTGATCAACTTATCAAAGCGTATATTCCAACTCCGAGATGCTTGCACCAGTCCATAGATGGATCGCTGGAGCTTGCATATTTTGTTAGCACCTTTAGGATTGACAAAACCTTCTGGTTGTATCATATACAACTCTTCTTTAATAAATCTATTAAGGAATGCACCAGATTTCATAAAATGTGGCAATTGCTAACATGATTCGGACAGACTTAAGCATAGATACGAGTGAGAAACTCTCATCGTAGTCAACACCTTGAACTTGTCGAAAACCTTTTGCGACAATTCTAGCTTTGTAGATAGTAACACTACTATCAGCGTCCGTCTTCCTCTTGAAGATCCATTTATTCTCAATTGCTTGCCAATCATCGGGCAAGTCAAGCAAAGTCCATACTTTGTTCTCATACATGGATCCCATCTCAGATTTCATGGCCTCAAGCCATTTTGCGGAATCTGGGCTCACCATCGCTTCTTCATAGTTCGTAGGTTCGTCATGGTCAAGTAGCATGACCTCCAGAACAGGATTACCGTACCACTCTGGTGCGGATCTCACTCTGGTTTACCTACAAGATTTGGTAGTAACTTGATCTGAAGTTACATGATCATCATCATTAGCTTCCTCACTAATTGGTGTAGTAGTCACAGGAACAGATTTCTGTGATGAACTACTTTCCAATAAGGGAGAAGGTACAATTACCTTATCAAGTTCTACTTTCCTCCCACTCACTTCTTTCGAGAGAACCTCCTTCTCTAGAAAGGATCCATTCTTAGCAACGAATGTCTTGCCTTTGGATCTGTGATAGAAGGTGTACCCAACAGTAACTTTTTGGGTATCCTATGAAGACACACTTTTCCGATTTGGGTTTGAGCTTATCAGGATGAAACTTTTTCACATAAGCATTGCAACCCCAAACTTTAAGAAACGACAACTTTGGTTTCTTGCCAAACCACAGTTCATACGGTGTCATCTCAATAGATTTAGATGGTGCCCTTTTAACGTGAATGCAGTTGTCTCTAATGCATAACCCCAAAACGATAGTGGTAGATCGGTAAGAGACATCATAGATTGCACTATATCCAATAAAGTCGGTTATGACATTCGGACACACCATTATGCTGTGGTGTTCCATGTGGCATGAGTTTGTGAAACTATTCCACATTGTTTTAATTGAAGACCAAACTCGTAACTCAAATATTTGTCTCCGCGATCAGATCATAGAAACTTTATTTTCTTGTCACGATGATTTTCCACTTCACTCTGAAATTCTTTGAACTTTTCAAATGTTTCAGACTTATGTTTCATCAAGTAGATATACCCATATCTGCTCAAATCATCTGTGAAGTTCAGAAAATAACGATACTTGCCATGAGCCTTAACACTCATCGGACCGCATACATCAGTATGTATTATTTCCAATAAGTCAGTTGCTCGCTCCGGAGAACGGAGTCTTAGTCATCTTGCCCATGAGGCATGGTTCGGAAGCATCAAGTGATTCATAATCAAGTGATTCCAAAATCCCATCAGCATGGAGTTTCTTCATGCGCTTTACACCAATATGACCTAAACGGCAGTGCTACAAATAAGTTACACTATCATTATTAACTTTGCATCTTTTGGTTTCAATATTATGATTATGTGTATCACTATGATCGAGATCCAACGAACTATTTTCATTGGGTGTGTAACCATATAAGGTTTTATTCATGTAAACAGAACAACAATTTATTCTCTTACTTAAATGAATAACCGTATTACAATAAACATGATCAAATCATATTCATGCTTAACGCAAACACCAAATAACACTTATTCAGGTTCAACACTAATCCCGAAAGTATAGGGAGTGTGCGATGATGATCATATCAATCTTGGAACCACTTCCAACCATTGATTACGAGTCGAGGGACTAGTCGAGACTAGTCGCTAGACTAGTCTATGAGTCGCATTCTGGGTGTCGACTAGAAATCTCGTGTAGACTAGTTCGCCGAGTCGAGGAGTCGAAGGACTAGTCATAGACTAGTCTAGACTAGTCGTGCACCTTGAGTCGTTCGACCCAATTTTTTTATTTTTTAGGGATTGGGAGGGGATAAGTGAGCCAGCCACCCTGCCCCTTTCCTCCATTGCTTATGCTCTTCATGGATCTGCACTCCTCTGCTCTGGCCCTTTCCCTCCATTGCTTCTGCTCTCCCTAGATCTGCCCTACGGTCTCCCTCTGCTGCCTTCTGGCTACTGGATCCGCTCGTCCCTCAGGTTGCAGTAAGCAAGCAAGCATACTAGCAAAGTAATTTCTCCCTTCTCTTCTTCCCTTCTTTGATTCGATTTTTACCCCCTGCCCTCTTTATTTCGTTTTGTTTGCTTCAGTTTCAAGATCCTTAGGTCTAAAGTGCAATGCCTATGCGGGAAATATCTCAAGTACTGTATTCAGCAGCTGCAGCTCAGACCAATGAGCAATATGATCCATCGAAGGATCCTGCAAGAAGCCAACTAGGAGCAAGGATCCAACATGGAAATATGCTTACTGGACTAATCTGCAGGACAAATTGACGCTCCAATGCACTTTCTATAGTATATATTACATATTAATACTAGGTTTTAGTAATTGATTACTGCAAGTTGTGAACTACAGTACCATGTCGACTAGTCCAGCAGTAGTCTAGACTAGTCACGATTAGTCTATGAGTCTCAACCTTCGAACGACTCATCGACTCGTCGACTCGTAAACGTTGCTTCCAACACACATCGTCACTTCACCCTTAACTAGTCTCTATTTATTCCGCAACTCCGGTTTCGAGTTACTAATCTTAGCAACTGAACTAGTATCAAATACTGAGGGGTTGCTATAAACACTAGTAAAGTACACATCAATAACATGTATATCAAATATACTTATGTTCACTTTGCCATCCTTCTTATCTGCCAATCACTTGGGGTAGTTCCGCTTCCAGTGACCAGTCCCTTTGCAGTAGAAACACTTAGTCTCAGGCTTAGGATCAGACTTGGGCTTCTTCACTTAAGCAGCAACTTGCTTTCTGTTCTTCTTGAAGTTCCCCTTCTTCCCTCTGCCCTTTTATTGAAATTAGTGGTCTTGTCTACCATCAACACTTGATGTTTTTCTCGATTTCTACCTTCGTCAATTTCCGCATTACGAAGAGCTTGGGAATCGTTTCCGTTATCCCTTGCATATCATAGTTCATCATGAAGTTCTACTAACTTGGTGATGGTGACTAGAGAATTCTGTCAATCACTATCTTATCTGGAAGATTAACTCCCACTTGATTCAAGCGATTGTAGTACTCAGACAATCTGGGCACATGCTCACTAGTTGAGCGATTCTCCTCCATCTTTTAGCTATAGAACTTGTTGTAGACTTCATATCTCTCAACTCGGGTATTTGCTTGAAATATTAACTTCAACTCCTGGAACATCTCATATGCTCCATGACGTTCAAAACGTCTTTGAAGTCCCGATTCTAAGCCATTAAGCATGGTGCACTAAACTATCAAGTAGTCATCATATTGAGCTAGCCAAACATTCATAACGTCTGCATCTGCTCCTGCAATAGGTCCGTCACCTAGCGGTGCATCAAGGACATAATTCTTCTGTGCAGCAATGAGGATAAACCTCAGATCATGGATCCAATCCGCATCATTGCTACTAACATCTTTCAACACAATTTTCTCTAGGAACATATCAAAATAAACACAAGGAAGCAACAACGCGAGCTATTGATCTACAACATAATTTGCAAAATACTACCAGGACTAAGTTCATGATAAATTTAAGTTCAATTAATCATATTACTTAAGAACTCCCACTTAGATAGACATCCCTCTAATCCTCTAAGTGATTACGTGATCCAAATCAACTAAACCATGTATGATCATCACGTGAGATGGAGTAGTTTCATTGGTGAACATCACTATGTTGATCATATCTACTATATGATTCACGTTCGACCTTTCGGTCTCCATGTTCCGAGGCCATATCTGTATATGCTTGGCTCGTCAAGTATAACCTGAGTATTCCGCGTGTGCAACTGTTTTGCACCCGTTGTATTTGAACGTAGAGCCTATCACACCCGATCATCACGTGGTGTCTCAGCACGAAGAACTTTCGCAACGGTGCATACTCAGGGAGAACACTTCTTGATAATTAGTGAGAGATCATCTTATAATGCTACCGTCAATCTAAGCAAGATAAGATGCATAAAAGATAAACATCACATGCAATCAATATAAGTGATATGATATGGCCATCATCATCTTGTGCTTGTGATCTCCATCTTCGAAGCACCGTCGTGATCACCATCGCCATCGACGCGACACCTTGATCTCCATCGTAGCATCGTTGTCGTCTCGCCAATCTTATGCTTCCACGACTATCGCTACCGCTTAGTGATAAAGTAAAGCATTACAGCGCGATTGCATTGCATACAATAAAGCGACAACCATATGGCTCCTGCCAGTTGCCGATAACTCGGTTACAGAACATGATCATCTCATACAATAAAATTTAGCATCATGTCTTGACCATATCACATCACAACATGCCCTGCAAAAACAAGTTAGACGTCCTCTACTTTGTTGTTGCAAGTTTTACGTGGCTGCTACGGGCTTAAGCAAGAACCAATCTTACCTACGCATCAAAACCACAACGATAGTTTGTCAAGTTGGTGATGTTTTAACCTTCACAAGGACCGGGCATAGCCACACTCGGTTCAACTAAAGTTGGAGAAACTGTTACCCGCTAGCCACCTTTGTGCAAAGCACGTCGGGAGAACCGGTCTCGCGTAAGCGTACGCGTAATGTCGGTCCGGGCCGCTTCGTCCAACAATACCGCCGAACCAAAGTATGACATGCTGGTAAGCAATATGACTTATATCGCCCACAACTCACTTGTGTTCTACTCGTGCATATAACATCAACACATAAAACCTAGGCTCGGATGCCACTGCTGGGGAACGTAGTAATTTCAAAAAAAATTCTATGCACACGCAAGATCATGGTGATGCATAGCAACGAGAGGGGAAGAGTGTGATCTACGTACCCTTGTAGATCAACAACGGAAGCGTTAACTTGGTTGATGTAGTCGTACATCTCCACGGCCCGACCGATCAAGCACCGAAACTACGGCACCTCCGAGTTCTAGCACATGTTCAGCTCGATGACGATCCCCGGACTCCGATCCAGCAAAGTGTCGGGGAAGAGTTCCGTTAGCACGACGGCGCGGTGACGATCTTGATGTACTACCATCGCAGGGCTTCGCCTAAGCACCGCTACAATATTATCGAGGATTATGGTGGAAGGGGGCACCGCACACAGCTAAGAATATGATCACCTGGATCAACTTGTGTGTCTAGGGGTGCTCCCTGCCCCCGTATATAAAGGATCAAGGGGAGGAGGCCGGCCGACCCCTATGGCGCGCCAAGGAGGAGTCCTCCTCCTAGTAGGAGTAGGACTCCTACTAGGAGGGGGAAACAAGTGGGGAGGGAGAAGGAAAGGGGGGCGCCGCCCCCCTCTCCTAGTTCAATTTGGACCAGGGGGGAGGAGGCGCGCGACCCACCTTTGGCTGCCCCTCTCTCTCTCCACTAAGGCCCATATGGCCCATTACTTCTCCCGGGGGGGTTCCGATAACCCTCCGGCTCCCCGGTTTTCTCCGAAATCACCCGGAACACTTCCGGTGTCCAAATATAGCCGTCCAATATATCAATCTTTATGTCTCGACCATTTCGAGACTCCTCGTCATGTCCATGATCACATCCGGGACTCCAAACTAACTTCGGTACATCAAAACTTATAAACTCATAATACAACTGTCATCGAAACCTTAAGCGTGCGGACCCTACGGGTTCGAGAACAATGTAGACATGAACGAGACACGTCTCCGGTCAATAACCAATAGCGGAACCTGGATGCTCATATTGGCTCCTACATATTCTACGAAGATCTTTATCGGTCAGACCGCATAACAACATACGTTGTTCCCTTTGTCATCGGTATGTTACTTGCCCGAGATTCGATCGTCGGTATCTCAATACCTAGTTCAATCTCGTTACCGGCAAGTCTCTTTACTCGTTCCATAATACATCATCTCGCAACTAACTCATTAGTTGCAATGCTTGCAAGGCTTATGTGATGTGCATTACCGAGAGGGCCCAGAGATACCTCTCCGACAATCGGAGTGACAAATCCTAATCTCGAAATACGCCAACCCAACATGTACCTTTGGAGAC
The DNA here is from genome assembly GCF_018294505.1 of Triticum aestivum. Lineage (NCBI taxonomy): Eukaryota > Viridiplantae > Streptophyta > Magnoliopsida > Poales > Poaceae > Triticum > Triticum aestivum. The sequence continues at coordinate 496,031,290 of NC_057812.1, read as the reverse complement.
ACCTGTAGAGTACCTTTATAATCACCCATTTACGTTGTGACGTTTGGTAGCACACAAAGTGTTCCTCCGGCAAATGGGAGTTGCATAATCTCATAGTCATAGGAACATGTATAAGTTATGAAGAAAGCAATAGCAACATACTAAGCGATCGGGTACTAAGCTAATGGAATGGGTCATGTCAATCAGATCATTCACCTAATGATGTGATCCCGTTAATCAAATAACAACTCTTTGTTCATGGTTAGGAAACATAACCATCTTTGATTAACGAGCTAGTCAAGTAGAGGCATACTAGTGACACTCCGTTTGTCTATGTATTCACACATGTATTATGTTTCCGGTTAATACAATTCTAGCATGAATAATAAACATTTATCATGATATAAGGAAATAAATAATAACTTTATTATTGCCTCTAGGGCATATTTCCTTCAGAAACACCGGGTAAAAACATGAAGGAAAAAGAATGGAGAGACTTCCATCAATAAAATGGATAGTGATTAAGATATATGAGTCCTTGAAGAAAACAAGGGTGGGAGGGTGGGAAAAACACCGTTGAGCAGAACTGATACTTGATATTGCGGATGTTGCAATGATCTGATCCACTTGAAGAGAAGCACACCGGTGAAAAGGATTGACATGACAATCTCGATTATCATGAGGATTGTATTCACATCGGGGTATGAGAACACCACTTAGGAACAGGTATGGAATCAACATTGGCCTTCGAAGCAACTCGAATACCACAACTCAAAACAAAAACAAGGATTGGCTTGTAGAATAAGCCGGAACAAACATATGATAGAGATTTCGTCCGAAGTTTTCGTGGTGGGGCCTACACGGGCTCGATCGTACAACACCATCATGTACAAGGCAGTGCACATGACATACGAAGCATCCCCGAGTCGGCATAGCCAAGGACTCTTTAAGACACCACGAGACCACTGTAAAACCAACTGTGAATAGGCCGACCACTAGACGTTGAACCCCAATTTCATATCATACATCTGACGGAAAGATATCCTAGGAGCTACTTGAATTACCACTTATAAACTCCCGAAATTTTTCCGGTTTTGCAATCAGGTGTTGGGGATACAGGGGAAGCATAATATCTCACCCAAAACTAGCAAATCCTACATCCAGCTGTATCCATCCTTCAACACATAATCAAGAAAAACTTTGGAAATCATCTACCTCAACCTTCGAAAAGCATCCGTTATACAAGTTATGGCAATACTCCCGAACTCCCGCCCTAGTACTGGATGGCGTCGAGTTTATCTCACCAACAACTGCATAAAAGAGATTTTCGATGTCGGCGAAACTAAACTCAGGTATTCCAGAACTGCAACGATAAAATTGTGACGACAACACCTCGGAGCTCAACTCCCCGGGACACTGCCACAACCCCTAAATGATAGGAGGTACCAAGAACAATGTTCTCGTCACAAATCGATCAGAACGATTCCAAGATACCCGCGTGATCCTAAAAAAAATTGTGAAAATTTGAGAAGAGAAGAGTCAAAACTCTACGTCAGGATGCCTTACCAGAGCGATGAAGGGACTGAGGAGTAAAAAGAATTCCTAAACTCTCCGATATATAATTCCTAAATGACTCAAAACATTTTTTCTAGACTCAACTCGTCCGCTAATTCGATCAAGCAAATGGGGCTCCTAAGGTCGGGGAAGGCTCTGATACCAACTTGTAACGCCCTCGATGCGGCTATATCTCCCACGTGTCGAAGCACGACTTAGAGGCATAACCGCATTGAAAGCAATGTCGCAAGTGAGGTAATCTTCACACAACCTGTCGTGGAATTGTCACGGCAGATGTCCTAGTGTCAGGACTTAGTCACGAGGCCAACGCATCTATGTGGTAGCTTGAGAGGGGTTGAGCGGGACGAGAGACACGATGTTTTACCCAGGTTCGGCCCCTCACGGTGGAGGTAAAAGCCTACATCCTGCTTCATTGATATTGATGATGATGATCATGGTTACAAGAGTGCTCTATTTCGAGAGCTATTGTCTAAACCTAACTTGTTCAACTTGTGGAACTTGTCAATCTTCTCCTCTTTTGGGGAGCCCTGCCCCTCCTTATATATGTTGGAGGGGCGGGTTACATGTAGAGTCCTATTAGGATTAGGACTAGTCTATATCTAATACAAACCGGATACAAGTCCAGGTCTTAACTCCTTGTAAGATAAATGTTCCTCATGCCTTTCCTCTTAAACCGGCCCACCATTAAGCGTGAACCGGCCTTCTAGGCCTTGGGCCTTGTCATCCGTCTGTCCCGCATGCCGGATCACCAGTGAGTCATAATGACCAGGTGGGTTGCTTGTAAACCGCCAGGTCAGGGCGGGTCACCAGTAACTCGCCAAGTGTCAGCGGGGTCTTCAGATAAACCGCCAAGTCCGGCCGGGTTAACTTCCAGCCTGTTTACACCGCGGGGTATATCCCTGACATTAGCCCCCAAGTTTAGCTTGGATTTATTCATGGTAAACTTATGCTACAAAATAAATACAAGAACAAATTTGACAGGTTATGCTCCGGGTTAAGAATTTTTGTAAACCGGTACCTGATCATCCTTAAGTCCTTGTTATTTCCTCCTTCTGGGAAATCTGGATCAACAGACCAGCTTCATAATCAATTTGCCGACATTGGCTTGTCACCGAGAAACATTGTGAAGAATAACTCCTTTGACTCAGCTCCGCCGGTTTAAGAAATATGGGTCTGAAAATACTTATCTAATATTCAGCCGGTTTGAAGATGTAAAACTTGCCGGTTTAATATTACCAAAATGGCCGGTTTATAAATATTGATGTCGCCGGGTCATAATTGTTGTCGACACCGGGTCATGTAATTGATCTTCTTGATTTGCTCAAAACTAATAAAATGAAGATGTTCCTCCTTTATATGCATAATACCTGTAGCCCCCAAGTCTTAAGAGGAGAACATAGTGATAACTTAAGACTTGCTCCAATAAGTGTTTCAACCTTGAAGAAATCCGGTTTGTTCATCTCAATCATATAAACTGAATACTCCATATATGTAGCCCTCAAGTGCCGGGTTGTCATGCTTGCAGCAACCTGGGACTTGTAATTGCTTATAAAAACTTCAATCAGTGTAGCCCCCAAGGGCCGGGTCATTATGCAATAATGAGCAGGGACTTTGTAAATATAATCATGTAGATTTTAGCAGTGATGTGTAGCCCCCAAGGGCCGGTTCAATAAGATAATATTGAGCTGGGACTTTATATATACTTCATTGAAAATAAATCATATGATGTAACTCCCATCATGGGGCTTGAACCCACGTCCACAAGGTTAAGAGCTTTGTGCTTTACCAACTGAGGAGTGGACCCTTTAATATAATGGATAAAAACTTGTGTACCTTGAATTGTTGATAGGAGCAATTGGTAGCCCCCAAGGGCCGGCTCATTATAATATGATGAGTCGGGTCTTCAATAAGACTAATAAAAATGACTTTGCATTAGCCCCCAAGTGTCATGATGCATGCTTGTAGCGACATGAGACTTGCATGTAATCTCGATTTGAATAATGTAGCCCCCAAGTGCCGGGTTGTAAGCCTGCAGCGACTCGGGACTATTACTTCCATTGTAGAATAAATCATATCTATTGATAATATGATAGCCATTGCACTAAAGCGACTTTGAAAACATTACTCATAATACTAGTTATTGATAACCATAATAAAAATCCAGCCATGTTGGCTATTTGAATAATATATCCAATGATTTATAAGGCCATAATTCCAATGGCGCAATCCAAATATATACTGGCAACTTATAGTCCAAAGCCAGGCCGGTTCAATAAACACCGGTGATTTGTAATTATGCTTTATTCAACCTGTTTCTGCATACAACAAGTGTAAAGTATCCTGGCGGTTTACCGCCGGACGGGTCATAACGCCCAACATATAACCCGGGTTTATAACCAAGGCTGCACTTCAGAATAATCAAATATGAAATAGATCATACCTGTGGCATTGAATCACATTGTTGGTTTTACCAACTTTTTGTAGTAAAGGTGATAACCCCAATCTTGAGTATTGATAACTCCTTCCATATTGTGCCGGTTTATGATAAAACCGTACCGGGTTATGATAGACACCGGATTATCCATATATAATACTGGCGACTTGTACTTGAACCGGACCGGGTTAATAATTGCCGGATTATAATTGGTCATGTACTGACAACTTGTAGTTGAAGGTCGAGCTGGGTTGATAAACACCGGTTTACTCCATAAGAGGATGTTAACAACAAGGATCAAACCGGGCAAATAGTCTCCGGATTGACGTGAACTGTGTTCCGTCAATTTATTGGTTGAAAACTTTGTCGGTCTAAAAAAGGCAATAAAAAGAAAGAAATATCTTTCAAAGAAAAGTGCGAAGCAAAAGCAATGACAAAACCGTTTGCAAAAAAGGTTTATTTGAGCTAATCAAATGGCATTACCATGGCCGAACACGACCAAGCTCCCGTTAGGTATAACTATGGTTCTAGTCAGCCAGGTCCCCAAATGAAACCGTGGCATTTATGCCGACCAAGTGGCATGGCAATGGTTCGGGTTCGACCAAGCCCCCAAGTGATTCCATGGCCTTAGGCCGATCAAGAGGCATGACTGGTTCAGACGTGACCAAGTCCCCAAGTGATCTGGTGGCTCTCGCCTATCAAGAGGTATGGTATTGGTTCGGACACGACCAAACCCCCAAGTGATATAATATAATGCTTTTAAAAAGCGAACTCAAGGGGTAAACCGGAGGCCGCTTTAGAACAACTCCGTGTAACCACACATGATGTAAAAGAATAGAGACCCCACTTTATGAAGCAGAAGCCCCCATGTGATCAATAATATGTCAGGCCAGTAAGGCGGGATACCCATGCTTGAACCGCGCATCATGGCAGCACGTCCTCTTTGGCAATTTTTAACTTTTTGCAAGAGATAAATTCTTCTTGAACCAGGATCTTGAACCGGATATTGAGAGTTTCAAAGCTTTGTGGGAGATATCTTTCCCTTGAACCGGATTTTAAACCAGAATCTTCATTTTTAGCCGGAAATTTTCTGGCAGCCTTTAAACTCGAACTTGCGAGAAGTTAATTCCTTTTTGAACCGGAAATTCTTAAACCGGATTTGAGAGCTTCAGAGCTTTGTCAGAGAACAAATTTCCTTTGTACCGGATTGTAAACCGGAATCCTTTTCTGATGATCCGAAACTTCTTCATTGAGCCGGGATTTTGTAACTGTCATATACTTTCTAATCCGGAAATCTTCTGACAGCACGATGTGAATCCGGGACCGGGTTATCTTTCCCTCCAATGTATTGGGGGTTCTTGACTTCACTGAAAACCGGCAACGTTTGCTAAGTCATATCATTGTAGCCCCCAAGTCTCAAGGTGACTCGAGGAGTTGGCTTGAGATTCTCCATATTTGACCGTGATATAAACCGGCATAACTTGTATATCATTGGTGTTGATAGCACGATGTGAATCCATAGAAGGTTGAGGTGACTGTGGCGGGTTGTAAATGATCCCATATGAGCCGTGTCAGCAACTCGGCCAATGGTTCCTTCCAACTGGCGAATTGAAGTTTAACCAAACTGTAGTGGCGGCGACTTGGGCACCTACCCATTGAACCATCCAGTGCAGACGGCGGCTGATAATATATGATAATTTACCTCCAATTTGTTGGAAGAAAACCAGGCTTCCCAAGTAGTGACTTGCTCATAGTCAATAAACAGTTCATCCAGACAAGTGCGGCCCGGTATGTTGATGTAGACCAGGCTGCGAGAGATGGACGACAAAGATGACCGCAGCATCAGAGGCGGCTCAGACAGATAAGTCGGCCACGACATTGTACGCCGGTGCGGACGGGAGAATCGGCCGCAGCGTTTGTAAACCGGCGCGCACGCGTAAACCGGCTGCAAGAGCGGACGGGCGAGTCAATCACAGGCGCAGTCCCGACTAGTTGATGTAGACCGGGCCGTACGGGCGGCGGTTTGTGCGCGTCCATTCATCGAGTAATATGTTACGGACTATCGCCGGGCAGAATATTGTCAACCCGTGCTCCATACCTATGGTATAAACCATATTTGTAGTGAATGATTGTCCTGTATATAAAAATACACAGATCAAAGTAATTGTTCTTTGACAAAAATAATATGTATTGATAAAATATACTTAGAGAGATATCACCTGATATACTTTTCGGATGAAATGACTGTATAACAATTTGACCAGGCGGTGGCCTTCACGTACAAACAACCACTCATCCATTGAGTTTTTTAAGTGGGCTTTGCCTCTTGAATGGCGCATCGAACCTTTGGTGTCTTTGTCAAGTTGGCTTTTATGTAAACAGTACTCAAAGAGTACTACTCTGTAAAGCAGCGAGCACAAACGAACGCTTTGGTGATTTGAACTTTTACTTGTGGCCTCAGTACCTAATGCTCGGCAACTTGCAACACCGTATAGATGTCAGTATCTCGGCCTCAATCCAGAGCGGCAACTCGGCGCAGACGGGTGGAAGAGCAGGGTGGCGACCCACGGCTAAGGTGCACAAGAAATGCGGCGACTTGTGGTTTGCTTTTCCCTGTTTTGGTTGCCACATGAGCACTGAGTGAGTACTAAGCCCAATTGACTTTTCCATCCTATGATGCTTCTCCTTGTTTGTACTAAGCGGGCGCAGCGTGCAGGCGGAAACAGGTGGCTCAGAGGCACCCCGGTGTGAGCGGAACGAGGCCGGCGTTGGTCTAGTTGCCAGCAGCTTGACGTCCGGGCGCCAGTGTTGCAAAGGCAGCGGCGGCTCTCCATGGCCACGTTGGAGGCGGCTTAGAACAGGGTTGAACCTGGCTGAAAAACCCGCTCGGCAGAGCAGCACAGACGCGGACGGCACCGGTGGCGGAGGAGATTCGCGTCTGAGACCGAGGCGAGGCAGATTGATCCGCGGCGGGTCACAGCGGTAAGCAACCCATTGGAAAGAGCGGCGGCTCGTCAGCGGGGGAGCGAGGCCGAGGCACACCCGCGTCTTGCAGGCAGTTCAACGGCGGAGGGCCGGTTGGCGCGGCGGTTTACAGTAAAAAATGGGCAGCTCAACACCGGAGTGAGACGCGGCAGCAGCAGCGGGCGGCGCAGGCAGGTCGAGCGGCTCGGACGAGGCAAACCACATAGGCGGCACGGAGCTGGCGCAGGGATTGCGGAGGTTGGGCTCGAGCAACAGGTTGGAGTAGCGGCGGCCACTTAGGGTAGTGCACGATAGCCTCAGCAGCAGATACGGCTCAGATGGCCTCGGCAAATTCGCAGCGGAGGAGCGAACCGGTGATGCTCCGGCGGCGGGCGGAGCGAAGAGGCCGCAGGGGCAAGCCTCGGGGGGATCGACCACGGCGGCTCAGAGGCCACGCCTGGCAAGGAAGGCAGCGCAGAAACCGGGTCAACTCTGTATTCACTTCCAGATTCTTTTTTTTTTGCTTCACATGAGCGCGAATCCGTGTCTCTGTCTGTTTCTAATTGTCTTCGGCGAGAAAACTTAAGCCGCCGTGACTTGAAGTGGCTTTCCTTCCTGGAACTTGACGTCTTGGCGGAAATTGCGATTGAATTGATCGCTGGATACGACGCACAGCAAACCGTCGAAACTCTCTTGAACCTCTGTCGATCTCAGCGGATCGTACAACGCGACGGCGGCACACACAGATAACCCAAAACAGCCTTAATCTCTTACCCCACCGCCGTAAAACACTTCATTAATCTTACTGATAAACTTGATGTGAACTTTCCATGCCGGTTTGAGCCGGAATTTTTTTTTGAACTTCTCGAACCCTATAAAAGATCCCTTCAAGAACTCAACACCACCGTGCGCAAGTTCCACGGTGGACGCCAGGTGTCGTGGATTTGTCACGGCATATATCCTAGTGTCAGGACTTAGTCGCGAGGCCAACGCATCTATGTGGTAGCTTGAGAGGGGTTGAGCGAGACGAGAGACACGATGTTTTACCCAGGTTCGGCCCCTCATGATGGAGGTAAAAGGCTACATCCTGCTTCATTGATATTGATGATGATGATCACGGTTACAAGAATGCTCTATTTCGAGAGCTATTGTCTAAATCTAACTTGTTCAACTTGTGGAACTTGTCAATCTTCTCCTCTTTTGGGGAGCCCTGCCCCTCCTTATATATGTTGAAGGGGCGGGTTACATGTAGAGTCCTATTAGGATTAGGACTAGTCTATCTCTAATACAAACCGGATACAAGTCCAGGTCTTAACTCCTTGTAAGATAAATGTTCCTCATGCCTTTCCTCTTAAACTGGCCCATCATTAAGCGTGAACCGGCCTTCTAGGCCTTGGGCCTTGTCATCCGTCTGTCCCGCACGCCGGATCACCAGTGAGTCATAATGACCAGGTGGGTTGCTTGTAAACCACCAGGTCAGGGTGGGTCGCCAGTAACTCGCGAAGTGTCAGTGGGGTCTTCAGATAAACCGCCAAGTCCGTCCGGGTTAACTTCCGGCCGGTTTACACCGCGGGGTATATCCCCGACACAACCCATGTAATACATAAAGGAAAGGATACATAGTTGGCTTACAATCGCCACTTCACACAATACATAAATAAAGCATTACATCATCCAGATACAATCAAGGTCCGACTACGGAACCAAAATAAAAGAAGAACCCCAAATGCGACACGGTCCCCGATCGACCCCAACTGGGCTCCACTACTGATCAACTAGAACGAAACAACACAAAGGACAAGATCTTCATCGAGCTCCTCCTGAGCTTGGTTGCGTCATCTACACGGACTCATCGGCACCTGCAAGCTGGTTTTGGAAGTATCTGTGAGTCACGGGGACTCAGCAATCTCGCACCCTCGCGATCAAGACTATTTAAGCTTATGGGTAAGGTAAAGGTATGATGTGGAACTGCAGCAAGCGACTAGCATATATGGTGGCTAACATATTCGCAAAAGAGAGCGAGAAGAGAAAGCAAAAGCACGGTCGAACAACTATGATCAAGAAGTGATCCTAGAACAACCTACGTCAAGCATAACTCCAACACCGTGTTCACTTCCCGGACTCCGCCGGAAAGAGACCATCACGGTTACACACGCGGTTGATACATTTTTAATTAAGGTCAACTTCAGGTTTTCTATAACCGGACGTTAACAAATTCCCATCTGCCCATAACCGCGGGCACAGCTTTTGAAAGTTCAAATCCCTGCAGGGGTGTCCCAACTTAGCCCATCACAAGCTCTCACGGTCAACGAAGGATATTCCTTCTAGCGGGAAGACCCGATCAGACTCAGAATCCCAGTTACAAGACATTTCGACAATGGTAAAACAAATCCAGCAACACCGCCCGAATGTGCCAACAAATCCCGATAGGAGCTGCACATATCTCGTTCTCAGGGCACACTCAGATGAGCTCTCCATACAACTAAAACCAAACCTCGAGTTTCCCCGAGGGGGCGCTGCACAGGACTCTAGTTTGGACCAACACTTAGAGGAGCACTGGCCCGGGGGGGGGGGTTTAAATAAAGATGACCCTTGAGTCTGCAGAACCCAAGGGAAAGAAAAGGCTAGGTGGCAAATGGTAAAACCAAGGTTGGGCATTGCTGGAGGAGTTTTATTAAAGGCGAACTGTCAAGGGGTTCCCATTATAACCCAACCGCGTAAGGAACGCAAAATCCGAGAACTTAACACCGATATGACGGAAACTAGGGCGGCAAGAGTGGAACAAAACACCAGGCATAAGGCCGAGCCTTCCACCCTTTACCAAGTATATAGATGCATTAATTAAATAAGAGATATTGTGATATCCCAACAAGTAAACATGTTCCAACAAGGAACAACATCTCCATGTTCCAACAAGGAACAAACTTCAATCTTCACCTACAATTAACAATGCTATAAGAGGGGCTGAGCAAAGCGGTAACATAGCCAATCAATGGTTTGCTAGGACAGGGTGGGTTAGGGGCTTGGTTCAACAATATAGGAGGCATGATAAGCAAGTGGTAGGTATCGCAACATAGGCATAGCAAAAGAGCGAGCATCTAGCAAGCAAAGATAGAAGTGATTTCGAGGGTATGGTCATCTTGCCTGAGATCCTGCAAGGGAGAAGAACGAGTCCATGAAGAAGACAAACGGATGTAGACGAACGGGTCCTCATAAACGCGACGTTACCGGAACCAACCCGAAGAAGCAAACACCAAAAAAAAGCACACAACATAGTAAACAACCAACACATGAACATGGTATGATATGCGGGATGCGGTATGCGATGCATATGCATGATTTGCAAAGGAATGATGGAACCTGGCCTCAACTTGGAAATCCAAGAGTACCACTGGAATGTGAGGTGATTTCGGTTGAAATCGATATAAAGAACACCGGAATCGGATGCACGGTTTGGAAATGGCAAGCAAAACAAATATGGCACCGGTCTGCGATAAACAGCAAATAGCCATCTAAATGCATCAAGATAAATATGCTACAGCACTCAAACATGGCAACAAAATACATGGCAGGGATCTACTCATAATTCTTGACAAAAGATGAACACTGAGCTACGGCCAATTCATCCATTAACAGGTTCAAACAAGCATGGCAAAAGTGCAAACGGTAAACAGATTTCAGACTTAGTGAAATTAACACAAGCCTGGAATTTCAGATCAGGTAGCACACTTTAGAGCATGAAAACTATATGCTACAGGAACTTAACATGGCAAAGAAAGGCACGGAATGGAGCTACTCAAAGAGCTTAACAAAAGTCCCTTAGTGACCTTGAGCCAAAAAGGATCATAAAATACAATTACAAGCATGTGAAAATGGCAAAAACATAATCAGATCTCAGACTTGGTGAAAAACTGGAACATGCAAATCTGTTAATGATTAGGCATGTTTACGAGCTCGATGCACTCACTACAGAGCATGTCATGACAATCTAAGCATACACCCATCAATAATACACATTATACAAGCTAGACATGGCAAGAACAATAACATAGCATGCACGGATCAACTACAACATCCTCGGCAAAATCGCTAACAAGTAGACAATCTTCCCAGATTCACGAAATAGCAAAAGTAGAGCTCGATTGACTCAAGCTAGGGTGCTCCACAATTGCAAACAAAGACATGGATGGATAGAGCACCACAAGATTAACAAATCATCCTTACTGATCATCCTCAAAAGAGGCACGGATCACTAGGAAACAACATGAACATATGGCATATTGATAAAAACAGATCAAGGACTTAGTGGAATTGCTAAGTCCCTGAAATCAGCATTAACGAATGCACCACTTTGCAAGCTCGTGCTAGTCACCACACATATCACAAAAATACATGGATGGCACCTCTGTAAGGATGGCAAAGCATATAACAAAACACATGTAGAGCTCAGGGGCATATCATGCACACAATAATCATGGCAAAAATGACAAATAGCTATTTGATGCAGCAGATCTGAGAATTAACTCAAATAGCACTCTTCCAACAGCATTTCGGGCATCAAGATAAACTCAAAGGAAAATGATGCAATGAGATGAAATGATGTGCTCTCTGAGGCGAACATTTTGATATGCTATACGCCCAAAACGGAGTTACGGACGATGAATTATGACACGATAAACATGGGCATTTGAAACATGGAAATCTCGGGGACTTGGTAGAAATGTAGACCTCACGAAAAAAAATGCACCAGGCCGGAGGAGGTGGGCCGGCGGGGACGAAGCTGGACCGCAGGCGAGGCCGATTGGGCCGGCCCATGCAGGCGGCACTGGAGGTCAACGGGGCGCGGCGAGGGGTTCCCGACCCGATCTGGGCGGGGCGGCGGCCATGGCGTGGCTCCGGCGAGCTCGAAGCACAGGGCGGCCGGAGGGGGCGCAAGGAGCCCGGATCTGGCGGCGGGCGGCCGGATCCGGTCATCTCCCGTGAGGGGCGGAGGCTGGGACGCGCAGGCACGACGGTAGCGAGTCGCTGGCGAGGTGGAGCTGCCCGGCGAGGAGGAATGGCAGCGGGGCAGCGCGGTGGAGTTAGTCGCCGGCGGCGCGGCACGGGGTCGCCGGCGTGAGAGATCCGGCGGCGCGGACGAGCAGCGCGCTCGGGCGGCAGATCGGGCAAGCGGGCCGGGAGGGCCCGCCCCGGGCCACGGCGGGCCGCGGAGGAGAGAGAAAATGACAGAGGTGATGTGCCGGCGGCGGATTCGCTGAGGAGGGTGGCGCGGACATGTCCGGCGGCGCGGGGGTTTTGTCCGGGCGCGAGGTAGAGGAAGGCTATTGTTTCATCCGCAAATTTCGGGAGGGGAGCACATATATATAGGTAGAGGGAGCTAGGAGAGTCCAAATGAGGTGCGGTTTGCGGCCACGCGATCGTGATCGAACGACCGAGATGATGGAGGAGGTTTTGGGCCACTTTGGAGGGGTGTTGGGCCGCAACACACACGAGGCCTTCTAGGTCCCTCGGTTAACCGTTGGAGTATCAAACGAAGTCTAAATGGCACGAAACTTGACAGGCGGTCTACCGGTAGTAAACCAAGGCCGCTTGACAAGTGTCGGTCCAATCCGGAAATGTCTAACCCCCACACACGAAAGAAAGGTAGAAAGGACCACCGGAGGAGATAGGAGCGCCAGATTGCAAAACGGACAACGGGAAAAATGCTCGGATGCATGAGACGAACATGTATGCAAATGAAATGCACATGATGACATGACATGCAAAGCATGACACGCAAGCAATGACAAGGCAACAACAGCGAATAACTGGACAACACCTGGCACATCGGTCTCGGGGCGTTACATAGGTTAGTCCCAAAAATAATATAAAAGTGCATATTAAAGCCCATTGAACATCCAAAACAGACAATATAATAGCATGGAACTATAAAAAATTATAGATACGTTGGAGACGTATCAAGCATCCCCAAGCTTAATTCCTGCTCGTTCTCAAGTAGGTAAATGACAAAAACAGAATTTTTGATGTGGAATGCTACCTAACATAATTTTAAATGCAATTCTCTTTATTGCGGCATGAATGTTTAGATCCAATAGATTCTAGACAAAAGTTTAATATTGACATAAAAATAATAATACTTCAAGCATGCTAACCAAGCAATTATGTCTTATCAAAATAACATAGCCAAAGAAAGCTTATCCCTACAAAATCATATAGTTTGGCCATGCTTCATTTTCGTCACACAAAATGCTCCCATCATGCACAACCCCGATGACAAGCCAAGCAATTGTTTCATACTTAGCCTTTTCAAACTCCTTCAAGTTTCACGCAATATATGAGCGCGAGCCATGGACATAGCACTATGGGTGGAATATAATATGATGATGGAGGTTGTGTGAGAAGACAAAAAGGAGAAAGTCTCACATTGACGCGGCTAATCAATGGGCTATGGAGATGCCCATCAACTGATGTCAATGCAAGGAGTAGGGATTGCCATGCAACAGATGCACTAGAGCTATAATATATGAAAGCTGAACAAAAGAAACTAAGTGGGTTTTCATCCAACTTGCTTGCTCACGAAGACCTAGGGCATTTTGAGGAAGCACATCATTGGAATATACAAGCCAAGTTCTATAATGAAAAATTCCCACTAGTATATGAAAGTGACAAAATAAGAGACTCTCTATCATGAAGATCATGGTGCTACTTTGAAGCACAAGTGTGGAAGAAGGATAGTAACATTGCCCCTTCTATATTTTCCTCTCATTTTTTATTTGGGCCTTTTTCTCTCTTTTTATGGCCTCTTTTTTTCGTCCGGAATCTCATCCCGACTTGTGGGGGCATCATAGTCTCCATCATCCTTTCCTCACATGGGACAATGCTCTAATAATGAAAATTGTCACACTTTTATTTACTTACAACTCAAGAATTACAAGCCGATACTTAGAACAAAATATGACTCTATGTGAATGCCTCCGGCGGTGTACCGAGATGTGCAATGAATCAAGAGTGACATGTATGAAAGAATTATGAAGGTGGCTTTGCCACAAATACGATGTCAACTTCATGATCATGCAAAGCAACATGACAATGATGGAGCATGCCATAATAAACGGAACGGTGGAAAGTTGCATGGCAATATATCTCAGAATGGCTATGGAAATGCCATAATAGGTAGGTATGGTGGCTGTTTTAAGGAAGATATAAGGAGGCTTATGTGTGATAGAGCGTATCATATCACGGGGTTTGGATGCACCGACGAAGTTTGCACCAACTCTCGAGGTGAGAAAAGGCAATGCACGGTACTGAAGAGGCTAGCAATGATGGAAGGGTGAGAGTGCGTACAATCCATGGACTCAACATTACTCATAAAGAACTCACATACTTATTGCAAAAATCTACAATTCATCAAAAGCAAGCACTACGCGCATGCTCCTAGGGGGATTGATTGGTAGGAAAAGACCATCGCTCGTCCCTGACCGCCACTCATAAGGAAAGCAATCAAAGAACACATCATGCTTCAAATTTGTCACACAATGTTTACCATACGTGCATGCTACGTGACTTGCCAACTTAAACACAAGTATTTCTCAATTCCACAATTACTCAACTAGCACAACTCTAATATTACCACCTTTATATCTCAAAACAACTATCAAGTATCAAACTTCTCATAGTATTTAATGCACTCTATATGAAAGTTTTTATTATACCTTTCCTGGATGCCTATTATATTAAGACTAATTTTATAGCTAAAGCAAATTACCATGCTATTCTTAAAGACTCTCAAAATAATATAAGTGAAGCATGAGATATCATTAATTTCTATAAAATAAAACCACCACTGTGCTCTAAAAAGGTATAAGTGAAGTACTAGAGCAAAATTATCTAGCTCAAAAGATATAAGTGAAGCACATAGAGTATTCTAATAAATTCTGATTCATGTGTGTCTCTCCAAAAGGTTTGTACAGCAAGGTTGATTGTGGTAAACTAAAAAGCAAAGACTCAAATCATACAAGACGCTCCAAGCAAAACACATATCATGTGGTGAATAAAAATATAGCCTCAAGTAAAGTTACCGATAGACGAAGACGGAAGAGGGATGCCTTCTGGGGCATCCCCAAGCTTAGGCTTTCGGTTGTCCTTGAATTTAACCTTGGGGTGCCTTGGGCATCCCGAAGCTTAGGCTCTTGCCACTCCTTTTTCGAAAATCCATCAAATCTTTACCCAAAAACTTGAAAACTTCACAACACAAAACTCAACAGAAAATCTCATGAGCTCCGTTAGTATAAGAAAACAAACCACCACTTTAATGTACTGTAATGAAATCATTCTTTATGTATATTGGTGTTAAACCAACTGTATTCCAACTTCTCTATGGTTCATACCCCCCCCCCCGATACTAGCCATAGATTCATCAAAATGAGCAAACAACACGCGAAAAACAGAATATGTCAAAAACAGAACAATCTATAGTAATCTATAGGTTTCGAATAATTCTGTAACTCCAAAAATCCTGAAAAATTAGGACGTCCTAAATAATTTGTATATTGATCTACTACAGTTGGTATTTTATCGCTCTCTGGTAAAAAATGAAAGTTATTCTCGTGAGCGCATACTTTCTGTTTTTTCCAGCAAGATCAAACAACAATCACTCAAGAAGATCCTAAAGGCTTTACTTGGCACAAACACTAATTAAAATATAAAAAACACAATCATAACAGAGGATAGATGATTTATTTATTACTAAACAGGAATAAAAATAAAATTGGGTTGCCTCCCAACAAGCGCTATCGTTTAACGCCCCTAGCTAGGCATAAAACAAGAATAGATCTAGGTATTGCCATGATAATGATAAGGCAAATCCCGAAAACTCATCTCATACTCCCTATGTTCAGCAGCAATTTTTCTTTGTGGCAAGCAAAAGTAATCAAAAGGGCTAAATTTAATGGGACAAAAGTCCCCAAGATCAAGCTCGGGAGGTATTAGTTCCTCCTTTGGCCCCTCATATTGCACAACCAATTCATCATTATAAGCATTCTTTTGGCAAAAAATCATGAGCCTTGGTTCAAGGGAAAAACGTAACCCATTGTTCTGGATAGCAAAATTATCAATAAGTTCAGAAAATCATGTCAACTAGAACATCGGTAGGAACCTTTTTTCTAAGGTTTTCATTAAAAGCAACATGATCTAAAGATCGTAAGAGCATTATGTCTTCTTGATAGAAAAGGATTGCTTGTTTGGGAGGACGGCCGACATCCACCCTATAATGCACAAAAATTTCATTGGCCTCTTTTATTATAAATTTGAACTCATGAGCTAAAAAGATGGTAACTGCTCGCTTAACAGAAGAATGCTCAATATTAGAAAATTCTAGAAAAATCCTCTGTATGCAAGGATGCATGTGGATAAATTGTCTTTCAAGTTCAACCACGAGCCAAGATATAGCATCCGCAGGACTACTAGTTTTATGAAGAATAGACCCGCTCATGGTGGGCAAAGCACCGGCGCAAGTAAAGAAATCTTGAATAACTCCTTTTCCAATAATATTACCACTACCAATCCGAAACTTTGTAGTGTGTAAAATAGTAGGTTTTTCATGAGGATAATCAAAAGCATCAACGTTTCCCCCATCGTTACTACTATCCTTTTCAATGATAACCTCCCCAGTTTCAGACATGATGGCAACACACAAGAGGCAAGCGGAAAGAGACGAACAGAAAAAGGGCGAATAAAATGGCAAAGGTGAAGTGGGGGAGAGGAAAACAAGAGGCGAATGAAAAATAATGTAATGCGAGGGATAAGAGTTTGTGATGGGTACTTGGTATGTCTTGACTTGAGCGTAGATCTCCCCTGCAACGGCGCTAGATATCCTTCTTGCTACCTCTTGAGCATGCGTTGGTTTTCCCTTGAAGAGGAAAGGGTGATGCAACAAAGTAGCTTAAGTATTTCCCTCAGTTTTTGAGAACCAAGGTATCAATCTAGTAGGAGACTACACGCAAATCGCCTAGTACCTGCACAAACAATCAAGAACCTTGCAACCAACACGATAAAGGGGTTGTCAATCCCTTCACGGCCACTTGCAAAAG
Organism: Triticum aestivum; assembly: GCF_018294505.1. Taxonomy (NCBI): domain Eukaryota; kingdom Viridiplantae; phylum Streptophyta; class Magnoliopsida; order Poales; family Poaceae; genus Triticum; species Triticum aestivum. The sequence goes on along the minus strand of NC_057812.1, from coordinate 496,014,250 downwards.
TGAGATCTGATAAAGATAATAAGATAAATATTTTTGGTATTTTTGTTGTATAGATTGAAAAGTAAAGATTGCAAAATAAATAGTAAACTAGAATTGTAGATCGGAAACTTATATGATGTAAAGTAGATCTGGGGGCCATAGGTTTCACTAGTGGATTCTCTCAAGATAGCATATATTACGGTGGGTGAACAAATCACTGCCGAGCAATTGATAGAAAAGCGTATAGTTATGAGAATATCTAGGCATGATCATGAACATAGGCATCACGTCCGTGTCAAGTAGACCGAAACGATTCTGCATCTACTACTATTACTCCATGATGACCCATAAGTGTAGGGGATCTATCGTAGCCTCTTCGATAAGTAAGAGTGTCGAACCCAACGAGGAGCATAAGGAAATGATAAGCAGTTTTCAGTAAGGTATTCTCTGCAAGCACTAAAATTATCGGTAACAGATAGTTTTGTGATAAGGTAATTTGTAATGACTAGCAAGTAATAAAAGTAAATAAGGTGCAACAAGATGGACCAATCCTTTTTGTAGGAAAGGACAAGCCTGGACAAACTCTTACATAAAGGAAAGCGCTCCCGAGGACACATGGGAATTATCGTCAAGCTAGTTTTCATCACGTCCATATGATTCGCGTTTGGTACTTTGATAATTTGATATATGGGTGGACCGGTGCTTGGGTACTGTGCTTACTTGGACAAGCATCCCACTTATGATTAACCCCCATTGCCACCCGCAACTACAACAGAAGTATTAAGGTAAACCTAACCATAGCATGAAACATATGGATCCAAATCAGGCCCTTACGAAGCAACGCATAAAATAGGGTTTAAGCTTCTGTCACTCTGGCAACCCATCATCTACTTATTACTTCCCAATGCCTCCCTCTAGGCCCAAACAATGGTGAAGTGTCATGTAGTCGATGTTCACATGACACCACTAGAGGGATGACAACATACATCTCATCAAAATATCGAACGAATACAAATTTACATGACTACTTATAGCAAGACTTCTCCCATGTCCCCAGGAACAAACGTAACTACTCACAAATCATATTCATGTTCATAATCAGAGGGGTATTAATATGCATAATGGATCTGAACATCTGATCTTCCACTAAGTAAACCAACTAGCATCAACTACAAGGAGTAATCAACACTACTAGCAACCCACAGGTACCAATCTGAGGTTTGGATACAAAGATTGGATACAAGAGATGAACTAGGGTTTGAGATGAGATGATGCTGGTGAATATGTTGATGGAGATTGACCCCCTCCCGATGAGAGGATCGTTCGTGATGACGATGGTGATGATTTCCCCCTCTCGGAGGGAAGTTTCCCCGGCAGAACAGCTCTGCCGGAGCCCTAGATTGGTTCCGCCAAGGTTCCGCCTTATGGCGGCGGAGTTTCTTCCCGAAAGCTTGCTTCTTATTTTTTTAGGGTAAAAGACTTCATATAGCAGAAGATGGGCATCGGAGGCCTGTCAGGGGGCGCGTCCAGGGGGGTAGGGCACGCCCCCCACCCTCGTGGCCAGGGCGTGGGCCCCCTCTGGTACTTTCTTCGCTCAGTATTTTTTATAATTCCAAAAAAGACTTCCGTGAAATTTCTGGACTTTTGGAGCTGTGCAGAATAGGTCTCTAATATTTGCTCCTTTTCTAGCCCAGAATTCCAGCTGCCAGCATTCTCCCTCTTCATGTAAACCTTGTAAAATAAGAGAGAATAGGCATAAGTATTGTGACATAATGTGTAATAACATGTCATAATGCAATAAATATAGATATAAAAGCATGATGCAAAATGGATGTATCAACTCCCCCAAGATTAGACCTCGCTTGTCCTCAAGCGAAAGCCGATATCGAAAAATATGTCCACATGTTTAGAGATAGAGGTGTCGATAAAATAAAATATGGCCATGAGGGCATCATGATCATTCTTAGAACAGCAACAAACACACACACACACACACACACACACACACACACACACACACACACACACATATATATATATATATATATATATATATTGTCATATGATCTCTAATGCTAAAGTAACAATTCATTCACATACTCAATTATGAATCAGAAACTTCATCGAAAACTAACAAACTATAACCTCAGTCATTGAAGCAATTGCAATTTATCATAACATAGGAAAGAGTCAATATAAGAGCTTTTCAGCAAGTCCACATACTCAACTATCATTTAGTCTTTCACAATTGCTAACACTCACGCAATACTTATGGGTATGGAGTTTTAATCGGACACAGAGAAAGATAGGGGCTTATAGTGTTGCCTCCCAACTTTTTACCTCAAGGGTAATGTCAACAATAATAGTTCATGCAAACCCACATCCAATTAGCCATATATATCAGGATCTTTCCAGCACATTGTGCTTGCCAAAGGATAAAATGTAAAAAGGGAAAGGTGAAGATCACCGTGACTCTTATATGAAGTAATAAACACGAATAAAAGATAGACCCTTCATAGAGGGAAGCAGAGGTTGCCATGCGCTTTTATGGTTGGATGCACAAAATTTTAATGCAAGAGAATGTCACTTTATATTGCCACTTGTGATATGAACCTTTATTATGCAGTCCGTCGCTTTTATTTCTTCCACATCACAAGATCGTATAAAGCTTATTTTCTCCACACTAATAAGTCATACATATTTAGGGAGAAATTCTTATTGCTTGCACCGATGACAACTTAGTTGAAGGATCTTACTCAATCCATAGGTAGGTATGATGGACTCTCATGGCAAAAACGGGTTTAGGGATATTTGGAAGCACAAGTAGTATTTCTACTTGGTGCAAAGAACTTGGCTAGCATGAGAGCGAAAGGCAAGCTCAACATGTTGGATGATCCATGAAAATATAATTTATCTCAGATGTAAGAAAACATAACCCATTACGTTGTCTTCCTTGTCCAACGTTGTTGGAGATATTACTAGTAGGTATATGATACGTCTCCAACGTATCTATAATTTTTTGATTGCTCCATGCTATATTATCTTCTGTTTTGGACATTATTGGGCTTTATTATCCACTTTTATAATATTTTTGGGACTAACCTATTAACCGGAGGCCCAGCCCAGAATTGCTGTTTTTTTTGCCTATTTTAGAGTTTCACAGAAAAAGAATATCAAACGGAGTCCAAATGGAATGAAACCTTCGGGAACGTGATTTTCGGAACGAACATGATCCAGGAGACTTGGACCCTACGTCAAGGAACCAACATGGAAGCCACGAGGTAGGGGGGCGTGCCTACCCCCAGGCACGCCCTCCACCCTCGTGGGCCCCTTATTGCTCCACCGACGTACTCCTTCCTCCTATATATACCTACGTACCCCCAAACGATCAGAAACGGAGCCAAAACCCTAATTCCACTGCCGTAACTTTCTGTATCCACGAGATCCCATCTTGGGGCCTGTTCTGGAGCTCCACCGAAGGAGGAATCGATCACGGAGGGCTTCTACATCAACACCATAGCCCTTCTGATGAAGTGTGAGTAGTTTACCTCAGACCTTCGGGTCCATAGTTATTAGCTAGATGGCTTCTTCTCTCTTTTTGGATCTCAATACAAAGTTCTCCCCCTCTCTTGTGGAGATCTATTCGATGTAATCTTCTTTTGCGGTGTGTTTGTTGAGACCGATGAATTGTGGGTTTATGATCAAGTTTATCTATGAACAATATTTGAATCTTCTCTGAATTATTTTATGTATGATTGGTTATCTTTGCAAGTCTCTTCGAATTATCAGTTCGGTTTGGCCTACTAGATTGATCTTTCTTGCAATGGGAGAAGTGCTTAGCTTTGGGTTCAATCTTGCGGTGTCCTTTCCAAGTGACAGTAGGGGCAGCAAGGCATGCATTGTATTGTTGCCATCAAGGATAACCAGATGGGTTTTTTATCATGTTGCATGAATTTATCCCTCTACATCATGTCATCTTGCTTAAAGCATCACTCTGTTCTCTCGAACTTAATACTCTAGATGCATGCTAGATAGCGGTCAATGTGGGGAGTAATAGTAGTAGATGCAGGCAGGAGTCGGTCTACTTGTCTCGGACGTGATGCCTATATACATGATCATACCTAGATATTCTCATAACTATGCTCAATTATGTCAATTGCTCAATAGTAATTTGTTTACCCACCGTGAATACTTATGCTCTCGAGAGAAGCCACTAGTGAAACCTATGGCCCCCGGGTCTATCTTCCATCATATTAATCTTCCAACACTTAGTTATTTTCATTGCCTTTTATTTTACTTTGCATCTTTATCATAAAAATACCAAAAATATTATCTTATCATATCTATCAGATCTCACTCTCGTAAGTGACCGTGTAGGGATTGACAACCCTTATCGCTTTGGTTGCGAGGATTTATTTGTTTTGTGTAGGTGCGAGGGACTCGCGCGTAGCCTCCTACTGGATTGGTACCTTGGTTCTCAAAAACTGAGGGAAATACTTACGCTACTTTGTTGCATCACCCTTTCCTCTTCAAGGGTAAACCAACGGAGTGCTCAAGAGGTAGCAAGAAGGATTTCTGGCGCCGTTGCCGGGGAGGTCTACGCTAAAGTCAACATACCAAGTACCTATCACAACCCTTATCTCTCGCATTACATTATTTGCCATTTGCCTCTCATTTTCCTCTCCCCCACTTCACCCTTGCCGTTTTATTCGCCCTCTATTTTCCGTTCGCCTCTTTTCCATTTGCTTGTCGTTATGGCTAGTCCTTTATCTTCTCCCTTGTCTCCCGAGAATGAAGTTCTAAATTTTAAGCAAAGGGAGGGAGAAAATCTAAAAGATGATTGGTATAGAATTTGCAATGCTCAAAATAGATCTACCAGGAAGCAATCTACTTCCGTTCTTCTTCGCAATTTTTATGTAGGCGCTACTCCTTGGTACAGATATATCCTTGATACCATTACCGGAGGGAACTTCTTGGGTAGCCATACTTTTGATTCTTATAATGCTATGATAGATTTATTTGGCTCACCACCTCTTTTGGTGAATGGAACTATGTTAAATTTGGAGCATGTAATGCAAAGACTTGAAATTATTGAAAATAAGGTTGCTACTGTAGAGTTAATTGAAAATTTGGATAAAAAGATCCACAATCGAATCACTCAATATGGATCTAAAGTAGGAGTCACTTTGAAAAATATTAAAGAAAAGGAACCTATAGTTAATGAGAAAATAAATCAGGATTCCACTAGAATCGATAAACTTGAGGATATTATTACCAATTTGGGAACCGCTTTTTCTTCCATAAAAAATACTCCAAATCCTCCCACTAAAATTTCCAAGCTTATGTATGTTCCTAAAAATAAGGGTGAATCCTCTAGTAAGGAAACTGCGGATCTCAAATCTATAAGTATTCATCCCAATCTTTTTGCTATCATTAAGGAACCATTTGTTACAAATGAATTTTTCAATCTTGTGCCTAAAAGTTTGATAATAAATAAAAAGAAAGAAATTCCTAAGGATGGTAGATGCCTCGTTGAAGAATTACCTACCAAAGATGGCAATACCTTGATCTATCCTTGCTTTTTATGCCTAGCTAGGGGCGTTAAACGATAGCGCTTGTTGGGAGGCAACCCAATTTTATTTTTATTCCTTGCTTTTTGCTCCTGTTTAGTACTAAATAATTTATCTAGCCTCTATTTTGGTTGTGTTTTTTGTGTTTAATTAGTGTTTATGCCAAGTAGAACCGTTGAGAAGACTTGGGGAAAGTCTTGTTAATCTTGCTATAAAAAACAAAAACTTTAGCCCTCACGAGAACTGCTTCCATTTTTATTTGGAAAGTTCTATTTAGTTTTTAAGATGATTAATAGATAAATTCCTCATGTACAACAATTTATTTTAGAATTTTTGGGGTTCCAGATCTTGCGCTAGCTACAGATTACTATAGACTGTTCTGTTTTTGACAGAATCTGTTTTTTGTGTGTTGTTTGCTTATTTTGATGAATCTATGGCTAGTAAAATAGTTTATAAACCATAGAGAAGTTAGAATACAGTAGGTTTAACACCAGTATAAATAAAGAATGAGTTCATTACAGTACCTTGAAGTGGTCTTTTGTTTTCTTTCGCTAACGGAGCTCACGAGATTTTCTACTTTAAGTTTTGTGTTGTGAAGTTTTCAAGTTTTGGGTAAAGATTTGATGGATTATGGAACAAGGAGTGGCAAGAACCTAAGCTTGGGGATGCCCATGGCACCCCCAAGATAATCTAAGGACAGCTAAAAGCCAAAGCTTGGGTATGCCCCGGAAGGCATCCCCTGTTCCGTCTACTTCTATCGGTAACTTTACTTGGAGATATATTTTTATTTACCACATGATATGTGTTTTGCTTGGAGCGTCTTGTATTATTTGAGTCTTTATTTGGTAGTTTTCCACAATCATCCTTTCTTCACATACCTTTTTGAGAGAGACACACATGATTCGGAAATTATTAGAATACTCTATGTGCTTCACTTATATCTTTTGAGTTATATAGTTTTTGCTCTAGTGCTTCACTTATATATTTTAGAGCACGGTGGTGGATTTGTTTTATAGAAACTATTGATCTCTCATGCTTCACTTAGATTATTTTGAGAGTCTTAAATAGCATGATGATTTGCTTAAATAATCCTAATATGCTAGGCATACAAGATTAAATAAATAAAATTTTCTTATGAGTGTGTTGAATACTATGAGAAGTTTGAAACTTGATAATTGTTTTGAAATATGGAGGTAGTGATATTAAAGTTGTGCTAGTTGAGTAGTTTTGAATTTGAGAAATGCTTGTGTTGAAGTTTGTGATTCCCGTAGCATGCACGTATGGTGAACCATTATGTTAAGAAGTCGGAGCATGATGTATTTATTGATTGTCCTCCTTATGAGTGGCGGTCGGGGACGAGCGATGGTCTTTTCCTACCAATCTATCCCCCTAGGAGCATGCGTGTAGTACTTTGCTTTGATAACTAATAGATGTTTGCAATAAGTATGTGAGTTCTTTATGACTAATGTTAAGTCCATGGATTATACGCACTCTCACCCTTCCATCATTGCTAGCCTCTCTAATACCGCGCACCTTTCGCCGGTATCATACACCCACCATATACCTTCCTCAAAACAGCCACCATACATACCTATCATGGCATTTCCATAGCCATTCCGAGATATATTGCCATGCAACTTTCCGCCATTCCGTTTATCATGACACGCTCCATCGTTGTCATATTGCTTTGCATGATCATGTTGTTGACATTTTAGTTGTGGCAAAGCCACTGTTCATAATTCTTTCATACAAGTCACTCATGCATCATTGCTATCCCGGTAAACCACCAGAGGCATTCATATAGAGTCATATTTTGTTCTAAGTACCGAGTTGTAATTCTTGAGTTGTAAGTAAATAAAAGTGTGATGATCATCATTATTAGAGCATTGTCCCAGTGAGGAAAGGATGATGGAGACTATGATTCCCCCATAAGTCGGGATGAGACTTCGGACGAAAAAAAGGAGGCCATAAAAAAGAAGAGAAAAGGCCCAAATAAAAAAATGAGAGAAAAAGAGAGAAGGGACAACGCTACTATCCTTTTACCACACTTGTGCTTCAAAGTAGCACCATGATCTTCATGATAGAGAGTCTCCTATGTTGTCACTTTCATATACTAGTGGGAATCTTTCATTATAGAACTTGGCTTGTATATTCCAATGATGGGCTTCCTCAAAATTCCCTAGGTCTTCATGAGCAAGCGAGTTGGATGCACACCCACTTAGTTTCTTTTATTGAGCTTTCATACATTTATAGCTCTAGTGCATCCGTTGCATGGCAATCCCTACTCACTCACATTGATATCTAGTGATGGGCATCTCCATAGCCCATTGATACGCCTAGTTGATGTGAGACCATCTTCTCCCTTTTTGTCTTCTCCCCAACCACCATTCTATTCCACCTATAGTGCTATGTCCATGGCTCACGCTCATGTATTGCGTGAAGATTGAAAAAGTTTGAGAAGATTAAAAGTATGAAACAATTGCTTGGCTTGTCATCGGGGTTGTGCATGATTTGAATACTTTGTGTGGTGAAGATGGAGCATAGGCAGACTATATGATTTTGTAGGGATAACTTTCTTTGGACATGTTATTTTGAGAAGACATAATTGCTTAGTTAGTATGCTTGAAGTATTATTATTTCTATGTCAATATTAAACTTTTGTATTGAATCTTTCGGATCTGAATATTCATACCACAATTAAGAAGAATTACATTGAAATTATGCCTAGTAGCATTCCACATCAAAAATTCTATTTTTATCATTTACTTACTCAAGGACAAGCAGGAATTAAGCTTGGGGATGCTTGATTCGTCTCCAACGTATCTATAATTTTTGATTGCTCCATGCTATATTATCTTCCATTTTGGACATTATTGGGATTTATTATCCACTTTTATATTATTTTTGGGACTAACCTATTAACCGGAGGCCCAGCCCAGAATTGCTGTTTTTTGCCTATTTCAGAGTTTCGCTGAAAAAGAATATCAAACGGAATGAAACCTTCGGGAACATGATTTTCGAAACGAACATGATCCAGGAGACTTGGACCCTACGTCAAGCAACCAACAGGGAAGCCACAAGGTAGGGGGGCGCGCCTACCCCCCCCCCAGGCGCAATGTCCACCCTCAAGGGCCCCCTTTTGCTCCACCGACGTACTCCTTCCTCCTAATTCCACCGCCGTAACTTTCTGTATCCACGAGATCCCATTTTGGGGCCTGTTCTGGAGCTCCGCCGGAGGGGGCATCGATCACAGAGGGCTTCTACATCAACACCATAGCCCTTCCGATGAAGTGTGAGTAGTTTACCTCAGACCTTCAGGTCCATAGTTATTAGCTAGACGGCTTCTTCTCTCTTTTTGGATCTCAATACAAAGTTCCCCCCTCTCTTGTGGAGATCTATTCGATGTAATCTTCTTTTGCGGTGTGTTTGTTGAGAACGATGAATTGTGGGTTTATGATCAAGTTTATCTATGAACAATATTTGTATCTTCTATGAATTCTTTTATGTATGATTGGTTATCTTTGCAAGTCTCTTTGAATTATCAGTTTGGTTTGGCCTACTAGATTGATCTTTCTTGCAATGGGAGAAGTGCTTAGCTTTGGGTTCAATCTTGCGGTGTCCTTTCCCAGTGACAGTAGGGGCAGCAAGGCATGTATTGTATTGTTGCCATCGAGGATAACAAGATGTTTTTTTATCATATTGCATGAATTTATCCCTCTACATCATGTCATCTTGCTTAAAGCGTTACTCTGTTCTCTGGAACTTAATACTCTAGATGCATGCTGGATAGCGGTCGATGTGTGGAGTAATAGTAGTAGATGCAGGCAGGAGTCGGTCTACTTGTCTCGGACGTGATGCCTATATACATGATCATACCTAGATATTCTCATAACTATGCTCAATTCTGTCAATTGCTCAACAGTAATTTGTTTAGCCACCGTGAATACTTATGCTCTCGAGAGAAGCCACTAGTGAAACCTATGGCCCCCGGGTCTATCTTCCATCATATTAATCTTCCAACACTTAGTTATTTTCATTGCCTTTTATTTTACTTTGCATCTTTATCATAAAAATACCAAAATATTATATTATCATATCTATCAGATCTCACTCTCGTAAGTGACCGTGTAGGGATTGACAACCCCTTATCGCGTTGGTTGCGAGGATTTATTTGTTCTGTGTAGGTGCGAGGGACTCACATGTAGCCTCCTACTAGATTGATACCTTGGTTCTCAAAAACTGAGGGAAATACTTACGCTACTTTGCTGCATCACCCTTTCCTATTCAAGGGAAAACCAACACAGTGCTCAAGAGGTAGCAGTATAAACCAGCCATGACGGGCCGGGTTATGCCCACAATGAGTTAGTCATGTTTGAAGCCCATGAAGACAAGAAGTATGGTGCTTTACGGAGGAGATTTAACATGAAGGCCCAGGGCCCAAAGGAGGATTACAGCCCATAGACATAAACCATCATATGATATGTAATTTATGTTGTAAGGCAATGAAAGGTAGAAACCGAGCCGGGAACGTTTATGAACCGGCCTCGGGATTCTGTAAATCACCGGGCGTCAACCTGTGTAAATCACCGAGCTGGGAACGTTTATGAACCGGCGGTTTAGGGACAACAAACAATAACTCGAGAGCCAGGCAAAGCGGATTCGCTCCCTGGTCATCGAAACCCTAGCAATTCCATCACAACTAGACGTAGGCTTTTACCTTCATCGTAAGGGGCCGAACCAGTATAATTCCTCCGGTCCCTTGTCCACTTTAACCCCTTCAAGCTAACCCGTCGCGATGGCTCCATGACTAAGTCCTTTCACGAGGACATCTGCCATGACAAAACCACGACAGTTGGCGCCCATCGTGGGGCTGTCGCACGATGGTTTCGAGTTCTTGAAGAGCGGCTTTGAAGGACTCAAGGGATATGCTGTGGGCCAGATGACCAAGAGTCGCCGCGGCAAGCTCTACATCGATGACGCAGGCTAGGGCCCCGAGGCCGCCTCGATTGAGTACAGGTACCGGGTCCCCTTTGGTGGAATACACGTTTTCATTGGCAAGATCAGCGAACCGGGCCCTGAGCCGGACATCTGCACCGACATCGTCGCGACGGCTCAGCGTGCAAGACCTGCCCGAGTTCAGCCTACCGTAAAGCGTGCCTTCGTGGGAGTCATCCACGGAGCGGAATCTGAGGATAGATCGGTATCTGGTGGCGAAACCGTCGTTTTCTCTGATGACGAGTCTTCAACCGGAGAGACCGAGTCGTTATATCAGCTTCATGATGGCCGGATTAGTGGCAGTTCCGATGGCGACAGTATTTCGGATCTCTCTGATCCGCCGAGCCGGGTTGCGATCTTCATGGTCGGTACTCAATCGGTGCAACATTCTTCTACTGCCGCAGCGGTGATTTCCGGTTCAACAGCTGCGACACTAGCTTGAGTAGGGGGCTCTGCACCACCGTCGGCTCAGGCTTTGTCCGATTTATTCGACACTTTGGCAACTTTGCTAGTGGCCGAGGTTAATCCAGCAGATCAGGATCAACATAACATAGAGGTTGCAAAGGTGAAGGATCAGATAGCTCAGGCTAAGGTGGATTTGGCGGCAGAGAATACCAGGATGGCCACAGAGCGGGCCGAGTTAGAGGCACGGGCTTATCGGCTTATGCTGGATCAGAGCGCGTCAGATGATGTCATGAGGAGAAGGTACCGGTCTCACCTACCGTCGGTTTACGAGGGAAGGAACCTCTTTAACACGCCGGGAGCAGGCACTAGCAACCAGCCAGTGGTAAACCGGGTGGAGGCACCTGGAACAGGGGCGCCGGTTTAGCCGCGCGCGATGGATCCACCTCGTCAGAACAATATCCCATCACAACACGTCTCAACGCCTTCGGGTCATTACTCTAACCCGTTGGATAACATCATTGCCGCCGCTTCACGATTGGGAGCTCTCTCAATCGATGACGAATCTCCTGTAGCAGTTGAAACACGACGGGCTAGGGAGCTCCTTCAAACAGCTTTGACTCAACAGCAGGCTTATTCGCACAGTCACGAGAGGATTCATTCGACCCCTCGCCCAAGTCGGAGCCATAGCAGGCATATTGATGAACCAGTCGTATCAAGCAGTGCGCGAAATCATAACCTGCTGTGAGGTAATAACCTGGCGGTAGCGGTGCTAATGCCCAGGATGTGGTGGATCACAGTAGGGCACGTCGAGAAACCGAGTTAGCAGCGCAGTACGCGGGCTGTCTGCTTACTCCGGTTCATCCAACTACTTCGGTGGAACCGGGCGTGGTTTTCAGTTCTTTGGGGGTGCCGTGTCTTACCCCGGCCATACGTAACGTGCAGCTGCCCAAGGATTTCAAGGGTCCTCGTAAGGTGCCCAATTACACTGCCGATTTACCCCCTGAGTCATGGGTGGAGAGCTATGAGATGGCGATGGAGATGCTGGACGTGGATGATGCGGCAGGTGCTAAGTACTTCACCATGATGCTGGAAGGGACAACTCGTACTTGGTTAAAAAGCTTCCCAGCTAACTCCATCGGATCATGGGCCGAGTTAAAAAGATGATTTATCCAGAATTTCAAAGCTACGTGCAAACAACCCATGTCAATTGTGGACTTAGCCGCCTGTGTTCAAGAGGAGGGGGAGTCTACAACCCATTGGGTGAAGCGGGTATCAGCCATTCTACATTCATCAGACCGCATCAATGCTGACATGGCGGTCCTGACATTGGAAAGAAACTGCCGGTTTATGCCTTTGAAGCTGAAGTTGGGAAGGCTCAAGCGTTACTTCAATGACATGGCCACGCTTATGGCAGCTCTGGTTAAGTATGCCGATTCAGATAGTACTAAGGACCCTGAGTCTTAGGATGAAAAGACGGGGAAGGGAAAGAAGAATGGCAGTGCCAAGGGGCAGCAGCATAACCCGGCGGGTCATGGGTACAACGGTAAGCGTAAGGCGGATAATAGCTTGGACTTTATGGCGAACACCAACGCCCAGGATAATGGTCAGCGCCATAAGGGTAAACCGCCCCAGCGGGGTGGAGGATCAGGTCCCAATCTTAAGCGCCTGCTAAATTAGCCTTGCCCAAAGCACGGGTTGAAGGAAAGGCCAGCTACGCATCTTTGGAAGGATTGCTTCATTATGCGGGAGTTCAAGAATTCAAATCTCTTTCAATAAGACCATGGACCGCCCGGCGGTTCAGGAGGCAGTTTTCATGGGCCGGGTTATGGTGGAGGCAACTCCGGTTTAGGATTCCAAGGCAACCAAACTGGACATGGCAATTAAGGTAATCAGGGCAACTGGGGAGGTTATAATCATCAAGGGAGTCAACAGCAGCAACAATCGGGTTATCAGAGTAATCTGAAGTAGTTGAATAGTGGGCAGTACCATGTCTTCACCACTAGTTTGTGTAAGCACGACCAGAAGCTTCATAAAAGGGCAGTAAACTCCGTTGAACCGGCAGTGCCCCGTTATCTGCGCTGGTCTGAACTACCCATTTTGTGGAGTTGAGAGGATCATCCACCCTGGTTTGATAATCCGGGTCACCTGGCATTAGTGGTGGCACCTCAGGTTGGGGGGGGGGGGTACAAGTTCACCAAGGTACTCATGGATGGAGGGAGCAGTATCAATATCCTTTATTATGAAACCTTCCGTCGCATGGGGTTGACAGTTAAGAATCTTAAACCGTCGAACATCGTCTTTCATGGTGTGGTGCCTGGTAAATCGGCGTACCCAGATAGCTCTAGATGTTGCTTTTGGAGATGATCATGATTCAAGATCAGAAACATTGACTTTTGAAGTGGTGAAAATCAAGAGCCCATATCATGCATTGTTTGGACGGCCGGCTTATGCTAAGTTCATGGCAAGGCCGTGTTATGTTTATCTGCAGCTTAAGATGCTGGGTCATAAGGGGACCATCACAATGCATGGGAGCCGGAAGATTGCTTTGGAATGTGAAGAAGGTGATGCGGCCTATGCTGAGTCGGTTTGTGCAACAGAGGAGTTGAAGTTTTACAAAGACAATGTTGATCCAGCAGATGTGACTTCTCTGAAAAAACCAACTACAGAGGATGATCCGACTTTGAAGTTTAAATCAGCTGAAGAGACTAAGCTGGTTGACTTTGTTCCTGGCGATTCATCCAGGCAGTTCAGCATCAGCTCTAACCTGGATCCGAAATAGGAAAGTGGGCTCATTGAGTTCATCCATGAGAACTGGGACATCTTTGCATGGAAACCTTCTGACATGCTAGGTGTACCGAGGGAACTCGCTGAGCACACTGAGAGAGTCCTGGATTAGGGGGTGTCCGGATGGCCGGACTATACCTTCAGCCGGACTCCTGGACTATGAAGATACAAGATTGAAGACTTTGTCCCGTGTCCGGAAGGGACTTTCCTTGGCGTGGAAGGCAAGCTTGCCGATACGGATATGCAGATCTCCTACCATTGTAACCGATTTTGTGTAACCCTAACCCTCTCCGGTGTCTATATAAATCGGAGGGTTTTAGTCCATAGGACAACATACACAACAACAATCATACCATAGGCTAGCTTCTAGGGTTTAGCCTCTCCGATCTTGTGGTAGATCTACTCTTGTACTACCCATATCATCAATATTAATCAAGCAGGACATAGGGTTTTACCTCCCTCGAGAGGGCCCGAACCTGGGTAAAACTTCGTGTCCCTTGCCTCCTGTTACCATCCGGCCTAGACGCACAGTTCGGGACCCCCTACCCGAGATCCGCCGGTTTTGACACCGACATTGGTGCTTTCATTGAGAGTTCCTCTGTGTCGTTGCCATCAGGCTTGATGGCTCCTACGATCATCAATGGCGATGCAGTCCAGGGTGAGACCTTCCTCCCAGACAGATCTTCGTCTTCGGCGGCTTCGCACTGCGGGCCAATTCACTTGGCCATCTGGAGAAGATCGAAAGCTATGCCCCTGGCCGTTAGGTCAGATTTGGAAGCTTAAACTACACGGCTGACATCCGCGGGGACTTGATCTTCGACGGATTCGAGCCACTGCTGAGCGCGCCGCACTGTCACGACGAGCATGATCTAGCTCTGCCGCCGAACAGTGCCCTGGAGGCCGCACCCGCATCGGCTTCGACCCTTAATTCGGAGCCAACTACGCCGATCGAGGATGGGTGTTTGGACGCCGCCTCGGGGGCTGCGATGGCGATCGAGCCGAACACCAGCCCCGCACTCTACGAGACTCGTGACTCCAAGGAGCCGGACTCCTCTCCAGACTCTAAACCCTCCGCGCCCTTGCCGATCGAATCCGATTGGGCGTCGATCATGGAGTTTACTGCCACGGACATCTTTCAGGACTCGCCTTTCGGCGATATTCTGAAGACACTAAAATCTGTCTCTTTATCAGGAGAGCCCTGGCCGGACTACGGTCAGCAAGGTTGGGATTCGGACGATGAAGAAATTCAAAGCCCACCCACCACCCACTTTGTAGCCACTGTCGACGACTTAACCGACATGCTCGACTTCGACTCCGAAGACATCGATGGTATGGACGCCGATGAAGGAGACGATGAAGAACCAGCGCCTATCAGGCCCTGGAAAGCCACCTCGTCATATGACATATACATGGTGGACACCCCAAAAGAAGGAGATGGCGATGGAACAGCGGAGGATGACCCCTCCAAGAAACAGCCTAAGCGCCGGCGTCAACAGCGCCACTCAAAATCCCGCCAAAACAAATACGGTGATTCCAGCACGGGAGATAATAATACTTCGGAAAGTGCCGAAGAAAACCCCCTCCAGCAAGATTTAGCATAGGAGGATGGAGAAACCAACCCTCAAGAGAGAGCGGCAGACAGAGAGGTCGAGGACGATAATTATATGCCTCCCTCCGAAGACGAGGCAAGCCTTGATGACGACGAATTCGAAGTGCCAGAGGATCCCGTCGAGCAAGAGCGTTTTCAATGCAGGCTTATGGCCACGGCAAGAAGCCTCAAGAAAAAACAGCAACAACTTAGAGCTGACCAAGATTTGCTAGTCGACAGATGGACTGAAGTCCTTGCGGCCGAAGAGCATAAACTCGAACGCCCCTCCAAGAGCTACCCAAAGCACAGATTGCTACCCCGATTAGAAGAGGAAGCACTTGATGCGGCCGACCGGCCACCTCGTGGCCGCGACACAGAGGCCTCTCGGCCCTCCACTCAAGCCGCACCCCGTACCAAGGCACGGGAATATGCGCCGGACTTACGAGATATGTTGGAGGACAAGGCAAGGCAAACAAGATCGATCTATGGATCGCGTGGGCGCCCAACGGCTCGAGACGCTAACCGTCACGCCGGCCACAAATTCGGCAGGGCCGAACACAGTAGACAAAGCTCATTGGAGCTACGTCGTGATATAGCCCAGTACAGAGGCGTCGCACACCCACTATGCTTCACAGACGAAATAATGGATCATCAAATCCCCGAGGGTTTCAAACCCGTAAACATCGAATCATATGATGGCACAACAGATCCTGCGGTATGGATCCAGGATTATCTCCTTCATATCCACATGGCCCGCGGCGATGATTTCCACGCCATCAAATACCTCCCACTCAAGCTTAAAGGACCAGCTCGGCATTGGCTTAATAGCTTGCCAACAGGATCAATCAGCTGTTGGGAGGACCTCGAAGCCACATTCCTCGACAATTTCCAAGGCACTTATGTGCGACCCCCAGACGCCGATGACCTAAGTCACGTAATTCAGCAGCCAAAGGAATCGGCCAGGTAATTTTGGACACGGTTCCTAACAAAGAAAAATCAAATAGTCGACTGTCTAGACGCTGAGGCCCTAGCAGCCTTCAAGCATAATATCCGTGACGAGTGGCTTGCCCGACACCTTGGATAGGAAAAGCTGAAGTCTATGGCAGCACTCACGACACTCATGACCCGCTTTTGCACGAGAGAAGACAGCTGGCTTGCTCGTAGCAACAATATGACCAAGAACCCTGGTAATCTGGATACCAGGGACAGTAGTGGCAGGTCGCGTCGCAACAAGCAGAAGCGCCGCATTAACGGCGACAATACTGAGGATACGACAGTTAATGCCGGATTCAGAGGCTGTAAATCCGGTCAGCGGAAAAATCCATTCAAAAGGAATCCTAGGGGCCCATCCAATTTGGACCGAATACTCGACCGCTTATGCCAGATACATGGCACCCCCGAAAAGCCGGCCAATCACACCAACAGGGATTGTTGGGTGTTCAAGCAGGCAGGCAAGTTAAATGCCGAAAATGAAGACAAGGGGCTGCATAGCGATGACGACGAGGAGCCCCGGCCACCGAACAACAGTGGACAGAAGGGTTTTCCCCCACAAGTGCAGACGGTGAACATGATATACGCAACCCACATCCCCAAAAGGGAGCGGAAGCGCGCGTTAAGGGACGTATACGCAGTAGAGCCAGTCGCCCCAAAGTTCAACCCATGGTCCTCCTGCCCGATCACCTTTGATCGAAGGGACCATCCCACTAGCATCCGTCATGGCAGATTCGCCGCATTGGTTCTAGACCCAATTATTGACGGATTTCATCTCACTAGAGTCCTTATGGACGGCGGCAGCAGCCTGAACCTGCTTTACCAGGATACAGTGCGGAAAATGGGCATAGATCCCTCGAGGATTAAGCCCACCAAAACAACCTTTAAAGGCGTAATACCAGGTGTAGAGGCCAACTGTACAGGCTCAATCACACTTGAAGTGGTCTTCGGATCTCTGGATAATTTCCAAAGCGAGGAGTTAATATTCGACATAGTCCCATTCCGCAGTGGCTATCACGCACTGCTCGGGCGAACCGCATTCGCCAAGTTCAATGCGGTACCGCACTACGCATACCTTAAGCTCAAAATGCCAGGCCCTCCAGGTGTAATTACGATCAATGGAAACACCGAACGCTCCCTCCGAACGGAGGAGCACACGGCGTCCCTTGCAGCAGAAGTACAAAGCAGCCTCTCTAGGCAGTTCTCCAGTCCGGCCATTAAACGACCGGACACCGCGCGCCCGGAGTAACCTATAACAAGACCGCCTGGGACGACCCAAGCAGGCGTAGCAATGCGGCCCCAACCCCAGCCCTCGCAAAAATGCGATACCAGTACTTCGTGTACATAACTACGCTCTAGAAATACCATGGGCACAGGGGGAGGGGCACCATCACGGCACACTCGAAACACGGCTTAAACCGCACCAGGGGCTGCCGATTTTTTAATTTTCTCTTACTTTTAGGACTCCACTCTTCGGAAGGCTGTTCGGCAGTTCAATTGCCACATGAACGATGCAAGAACCAGGGAAGCAGACAAGCCACGCTGCATTACGGAACTCCCAGGTGGTCTCTATCACAAGTAGTATACTTGTTTCGCATACTATTCCGCAGCTTGCCCCTGGAGCAGACATGTTACATAGTCCCACCTTCTGCTTATCGCATTATTTGTATCGTTCTGCTTTGATCGCAGCCCTCTTTAATAAACAATGCATAGCTTTTGTCTATTTTTGCATTACTCTTTTTTAATATATGTTCCTTAACAACATGTTGCATCCGTACACTTTGGTACGACCAAAATACGCCAGGGGCTTTAGTACCCCACAATATGGTGTGAGAAGTCTGAACACTTTAACAAGTGTGGCACCCCAAACTTATAGCATTATATGCATCGGCTCCGAATCATGTCTTGGGTCAATAGTTGGGTTTGCCCGGCTCCTATGTTTTGGTGCCTTACGTTCCGCTATATCGGCTAAGGTAGCACTAGGAGAACCACTACGATTGTGCCACAATTGAGCTGGGTCGAGCACCTCAGTGGAGAAAGCTAAAACTGACTGTCATGATGAAGCGAGAGCTGGTCGCTGTTCTAGATGTTTTTCGAGTCCCTAAATACTTATGTCGCTTAGAGCGAGGAGCCGGCTCTGTCCGACCAAGGCGTGGATAGCGCCCCGAACTCAGTCTTCCGAATACCAGGGGCTTCGCCGAAATTTAAAATTATAGAATTCTATGGCTAAGTGAGAGTGTTCAGGCATTATAGTCTGATTGCCTTGTTCGTTGGGCTGAGCGCCTCCCTCGAAGGACCCAAACATGGGAAAAAGAGCGCTCAGGTTTATCCCCGAACACCCCAACACTAGCGGCACGGGGGCAGAAGCCGACAACTCGCCATCTCTCAGAATTGATAAACAGCCGCACATAAGGTAATATTTTAAATTCAAACAGCATTGCTTAGCGCATATGAACAAGTTTTCAGCGCACAGGACAAAACGAGCGAGTTTTACTCAAAAAATTACATCTCTGGAACATTCATCCGCCACAAGGCAGGCACCCTTCAGAACATCCTTATAATAATTTTCGGGCTTGCGATGCTCTTTCCCCGGCGGTGGCCCGTCCTTCACAAGCTTCTCAGCATCCAGCTTGCCCCAGTGCACCTTAGCACGGGCAAGGGCCCTACGGGCACCTTCAATGCAGACAGAGCGCTTGATGACTTCGAGCCTTGGACAGGCCTCCACCAGCCACCGCACCAGCCCAAAATAGCTCCCAGGATGAGCCTCTCCAGGCCACAACCGAACTATGAGGCCCTTCATGGCCTGTTCGGCCGCCTTGCGGAGCTCGACCAGTTGCTTCAGCTGGTCGCTCAAGGGCACGGGGTGTCCGGCCTCAGCATACTGAGACCAGAACACCTTCTCTGTCGAGCTGCCCTCCTCGGCTCGATAGAATGCGGCGGTGTCGGACACTCTACGGGGAAGATCTGCGAATGCTCCTGGAGAGCTCCGGATTCGGGTAAGTAACAAGTAACTCACGTTTATGTGTTTGCTTTGCATAAAGAATGCCTTACCCGCCGCTATCTTTTCGCCTCATCCAACTCCTAGAGGGTCTTCTGGGATTTGGCCTTGGCAGATTGGCATTTTCAATAGCCACCGCGAGCTCGGACGCTCGCGTCTTTGAGTCAAGCTCCAAACTCTCATGTTTTTCCATAAGAACCTAGAGCTCTTGCCGCACCTTGCCAACCTCGGCCTCATACTTCTCCCGCTCGGTGCGCTCCACGGCCGCCATCTTCTCGGCCTCGAGCAGCGCTTGCTTAAGGGTCACCACCTCAGACGTGGCCCCTACAATAGCCACGATAATCCTATCATTTTTTTGCAATTGCACCTTTTTATATATATAAACAAGGTATTTCTTACCTTCATTGTCCTCGAGCTGCTTCTTGGCACGCCCGAGCTCTTGCTCGGACCGCTCGAGGTTCTGCTTTAGCGTGTCCACTTCCGCTATCAGTGCGGCGGATGCAAGCAGAGAAGCCTGCATACGCATATTGACTCCTTTTTGTTAGACTCCTGCGAATTTTATTTGATCCTCTATTCGGCTTTTCTTCCCGAACGCCAAACAGAGCATCAGGGGCTACTGTCTATGTGGTAATATTATTTACACATTCTTTACTTACCTCAAAGCCTGTCAAAAGGCTAGTACAAGCTTCAGTCAGTCCACTTTTGGCGGACTGAACCTTCTGGACCACCGCACTCATAATGGTGCGGTGCTCCTCATCGATGGAGGTGCCCTTGAGCGCCTCCAACAGATTGTCCGGCGCCTCCGGTTGGACAGGGGTCACCGGCACGGAGGGCCTGCTCCTCTTGGAAGGAGGTCGCCCGCCGGACTCTGGAACCTTTGAAGGTTCCGGAGCGGTGTCCGGCCTAGAACCGGACTTGGAGCCCTGGGAGATTTTTTCCTCGTCAACCCTGGAGTCCGGGAGGTCGCCTTGCGGCGCCTCCAGGACCACCTCCTCCTGGCTTGGAACCTGTTGGGACAACACTTCGGCATCGTCCGTAGGGCGGGGGGAGGAAGCCGTCGGAAGCGAATTCACATCCGACGAGTCCAGTGAACCGCTCGACGACGCGTCGAGACGGCCTTTGGGTGGGCTGCATAATCATATTCGACATAAGGGAAAGCTGTGCAATACAGGAATACTATGAATTACTCTGGTATCCGGATACTTACGATTTCGCCAGGGGCTTGGCCCTGGTCGGCCACTCCTCTTCGCCGTCATCGGTGTTGGTGGAGTAGTCCGGAGGAAGGGTTTTCCCCTTCTTGGACCCTTCGGCCTCCCCAGTTGGGGCGGCCTTCCTTTTCTTCCCTTCTCCCGCCGGAGGGGGAGAGGTCTCTTCTTCCTCCTCCTCATCTTCATGGGAGGAGTGCGACTTGGAGCCGTCCGATGATGGATCCGACGCCTCCTGGCGTCGGGCACTCTTTCGTGTCCCCGTGGCCTTCTTCTTGGCCTTCTTCTCCGGCACCACATAGGGTGCCGGAACCAGCAGCTTCGCCAAGCGGGCATCAGCTGGGTCTTCGGGCAAGGGAGCCGGACAGTCGATCTGTCCGGACTTCGCCTTCCAACTCTGTCAAAGGGAAGGGAGCTTAGATCCCACATTGAGTTAAACTATGGAAAACCAATACCCTATAAAAAGGTACAAACAACTTACCGCGCTAGTGTGATGCTGCGCAATGAATCTGCGATCCTCGGTGGCGGATGCGGGGGCCTCAGCGCCCTTGAAAAGCACCTTCCAGGCATCTTCGTACGTAGTGTCGAAGAGCCTGCTCAGAGTTCGGTGCTGCGCCGGGTTGAACTCCCACAGATTGAAGGCCCGTTGTTGACACGGGAGGATCAGGCGGATGAGCATAACCTGGACTACGTTGACGAGCTTGAGCTGCTTGTCCACCAGGGTTTGGATGCATGTTTGCAGTCCAGTCACCTCTCCTTTGTTGCCCCACGACAGGCCCGTCTCTTTCTAGGACGTGAGCCGCGTTGGGGGTCCGGACCGGAACTCAGGGGCTGCGACCCACTCAGGGTCGCACGGCTCGATGATGTAAAACCACCCTGATTGCCACCCCTTCAGGGTCTCCACAAAGGAGCCCTTGAGCCATAAGACGTTGGGCATCTTGCCCACCATGGCGCCTCCGCCCTCCGCCTGGTTGCCACGCACCACCTTCGGCTTGACATTGAAAGTCTTGAGCCATAGGCCGAAATGGGGGCGGATACAGAGGAAAGCCTCCCACACGACGATAAACACCGAGATGTTGAGGATGAAGTTCGGGGCCAGATCATGGAAATCCAGGCCGTAGTAGAACATGAGTCCCCGGACGAATGGGTGGATCGGAAAGCCCAGTCCGCGGAGGAAGTGGGGAAGGAACACTACCCTCTCATGGGGCCTTAGGGTGGGGAGGAGCTGCCCCTTTTCGGGAAGCCGGTACACGATGTCGTTAGACAAGTATCCGGCCTTCCTCAGTTTTTTGATGTGTCCCTCCGTGACGGAGGAGACCATTCACTTGCCTCCCGCTCCGGACATGGCTGGAGAAGGTTGAGGTGGGGAGTGCGGACTTGGGCGCTGGAGCTCGAGTGCGCGAGAATGGATAAGCAAGGGAGGAAGAAGGCGTAGGTGAAAAGGTGGATCCTTATCCCCTTATATGGGTGGACGCAACTACGTGTCCCCACCAGCCTGGTAAAACTCACTTATCTCCAAGCGCCGTAATCAATGGCGCGGTTGGGTTACACACGCCCGTATTTATGAGAATCCCGGAATAAGGGGACACGATCTCTGCTTTAACAAGACGTGCTAAGGAAACCGCCTCGCATGACGCGCTGAGGTGGGATAATGAAATGACTCGGATAAAGGCTTGGCCGTGGTGTGTCACACTACGAATACGTCAGCAGATTAGATTTGTGTAAATATTATTCTCTCTATGGCAATATGTGGAAAATTATTTTGCAGAGCCGGACACTATCTTTGTGTTCAAAATCTTCTATGAAGTACTTGGAGGAGGAACCCGCCTTGCAATGCCGAAGACAATCTGCGCGCCGGACTCGTCGTCATTGAAGCCTGGTTCAGGGGCTACTGAGGGAGTCCTGGATTAGGGGGTGTCCGGATGGCCGGACTATACCTTCAGCCGGACTCCTGGACTATGAAGATACAAGATTGAAGACTTCGTCCCGTGTCCGGAAGGGACTTTCCTTGGCGTGGAAGGCAAGCTTGGCGATACGGATATGCAGATCTCCTACCATTGTAACCAACTTTGTGTAACCCTAACCCTCTCCGGTGTCTATATAAACCGGAGGGTTTTAGTCCATAGGACAACATACACAACAACAATCATACCATAGGCTAGCTTCTAGGGTTTAGCCTCTCCGATCTCGTGGTAGATCTACTCTTGTACTACCCATATCATCAATATTAATCAAGCAGGACGTATGGTTTTACCTCCCTCGAGAGGGCCCGAACCTGGGTAAAACTTAGTGTCCCTTGCCTCCTGTTACCATCCGGCCTAGACGCACAGTTCGGGACCCCCTACCCGAGATCCGCCGGTTTTGACACCGACACACACTCTTAATATAGATCCTAAGTTTAAAGCGGTTAGGCAGTTTCTCTGCCGCTTCAATGAAGAAAGGCGCAAGGCTATTGGCGAGGAGGTAGCCCTACTCTTGGCAGCAGGGTTTATTGTGGAGGTATTTCACCCTGGGTGGCTAGCTAATCCGATGCTAGTACTAAGGAAGAACGATACTTGGCGTATGTGTGTAGACTACACAGATCTGAACAAGGCCTGTCCAGCTAATCCCTTTGCTCTCCCTCATATTGATCAAATCATTGATGCTACGGCGGGTTGTGACCATTTGTGTTTTCTGGATGCTTATTCTGCTTATCATCAGATCAAAATGCCAGTTAAGGACCAGGAGAAGACATCTTTTATAACTCCCTCTGGAGCCTTCTGCTATGTATCTATGCCTTTTGGGCTCAAGAGTGCCCAGGCGACTTGTTAGCGTTGTGTACAGAATTGTCTTCATAATCAGATTGGGCGCAACGTTCATGCTTATGTGGATGATATTGTGGTAAAGTCCAAATAGGAGGAAGCATTGATAGATGATTTTAAGGAGACTTTTGATAACCTCCGGATTTATAAGATGATGCTTAATCCGGCCAAATGTGTCTTTGGTGTACCTGCAGGCAAGCTCTTGGGTTTTCTGGTGTCTAACAGGGGCATTGAAGCTAATCCGGAGAAGATCAAGGCTATTACGTCTCTGGCTAAACTGACGTGTATTGATGATGTTCAGTGTCTGGTGGGTCATATTGCAGCATTGAGCCGGTTTATCAGTCGGTTAGGGGAGAAGGCCATCCCTTTGTATCAGATGCTGAAGAAGACGGATGACTTTGTTTGGAGTGAGGCTGCCAATGAAGCGTTTGAGAGTCTCAAGCGGTAGCTAGCTGAGCCGCCTGTCCTTGCTGCTCCTGTTGATAAAGAGACTTTGTTGTTATATGTGGTTGCTAATGCCCGGGCTATTAGTGTGGCTATTGTTGTGGAGCGCAAGGAGGCCGAAAAAGAGTATCTGGTTCAACGGCCGGTTTATTATATCAGTGAGGTGCTTATTGAGTCCAAGCAGAGGTACCCACATTGGCAGAAGCTGGTGTATGGAGTTTTCATGGCAAGCCGGAAGCTCAAGCACTATTTTCAGGGTCATCCTATCACTGTGGTCAGTTCTTCCCCCTTGGGGGATATCATCCAAAATAGACAAGCAACTGGCCGGATTGCCAAATGTGCTATTGAGCTTGGACCTCACGGGTTAAAATATATGCCTCGCACAACAATGAAGTCCCAAGCACTTGTGGACTTCATCAATGACTGGACAGAGTTGTAGGCACCAGAGGAAAAGCCAGATAACACTTATTAGACTATTCATTTTGATGGGTCCAAACAATTGGAGGGCTCGAGGGATGGAGTCATATTAACTTCCCCACGAGGTGATAAGTTTTGTTATGTTCTCCGTTTAATGTTCCCTTGCACTAACAATGTAGCTGAATATGAGGCCTTGCTCCATGGTCTTTGGATGGCTAAAGAGATGAATTTAAGCCGGGTTAAGTGTTTTGGTGACTCAGACCTGGTAGCTCAATAGGTGCTTGACACTTGGGATTCCAAGGATCCACTCATGGTGGCGTATCAACGAGAGGTGAACATATTGGCTGGCCATTTCAAGGGTTATCAGGTTGACCATACAGACCGGCGAAAGAATGAAGTGGCGGACGCTCTAAGTCGCTTGCTACCCAATGTCTTTCTGGATGTGCTACATAATCCATCGGTCAAGATACCTACAGAGGAGGATTTGGCAGTTCCTGACCCGGAGGCTCAATTGGTGGCAGCTCTTCACGCTATCCCGGATTGGACAGTCCCATACCTGGCGTACATGAACCGGGGCGTGTTACCAGAGGATGAAGACTTGGCCAGGCAGATAATGTAACACCCCGGATGTAATTTACCTTATATGTATCCCAACTCTTGCCGTTTCCGGCACTAAGTTATTTCATTTCATCCTTGTCGGGTTTTTGTCTCCATGTGTTGTTGTCTTTGTCATGCATCTCATATCATGTCATCATGTGCATTGCATTCGCATACGTGTTCGTCTCATGCATTCGAGCATTTTCCCCGTTGTCCGTTTTGCATTCCGGCGCTCCTATGTCCTCCGGTGGTCCCTTCTACCTCTTTTTGTGTGTGGGCATTAAACATTTCCGGATTGGACCGAGACTTGTCATGTGGCCTTGGTTTACTACCGGTAGACCGCCTGTCAAGTTTCGTGCCATTTGAACTTCGTTTGATACTCCAACGGTTAACCGAGGGACCGAAAAGGCCTCGTGTGTGTTGCAGCCCAACACCCTTCCAATTTGGCCCAAAACCCCTCCATCGTCTAGAGCGTTCGATCACAATAGCGTGGCCGCAAACCGCACCTCATTCTGAGCTTCCTAGCTCCTCCTACCTCTATAAATAGGTCCCTCCTCGAAATCCCAGGTCTCCTCCCCCTAACCCTAGCCATTCCCCCCCCCCCCGCCGCCAGACAATGTCCGCCACCTAGCAGACACGCCGCCGCCAGCCACTCACCGGCCGCCACATGGCAACCGGTACCCACTTCGCCGCCACGGGCCCGAAAGCCCGAAGCCGGCCCTCCCCGTCGCCGATCTCGGCCGCGCCCCGCGCGCCCCGGCTCCCTCGTCTCCTCCGCCCGAGGCGCCCCACTCGCCGCGCCGCCGTCGCGGGCTGCCGCTGCCGCCGCAGTCCGGCTCGCTGGCACCGTCGCCGACTGCCTCGCCACAGTGCGTCCACGCCACCCGGAGCCCGCGCCAACGCCGCCTCCTCGCCGCAACCTCGCCGTCCGGCCCTCTCCTCTCCGTCCTCCTCTTCCCGGCCGGCCACCGGAGCCCCAATCCGGTGACGTCCTCTAGCTCGGGTGACCTCGAGCTGCTACAGTGCGTGAACAGTGCTCCCGGGCCAGATCTGGATCCGAAGACGGTTGACTTTTTCCCCTCTAACCCTAATTGTTTTGCAAACTTTGGATGTCATAACTCTCTCATCGTAGATCCGATTTGTGCGTGTAGCATATCAAAATGTTCACCTCGACGAGTACATCATTTCATCTCATTGCATCATTTTCATTTGAGCTCATCTTGATGCCCGAAATGCTGTTGGAAGAGGGCTATGTGAGGAATTTGTGAGATCTGTTTCAGCAAATAGCCTTTTGTCATTTTTCCATGATTAATGTGTGCATGATATGATCCTGAGCTCTACATATGTTTTGTTATATGCCATGCCATCTTTATAGAGGTGCTTGCCATATATTTTTGTGATATTTGTGGTGACTAGCACAAGCTTGCAAAGTAGCGTAATCGTTGATGCTGATTTCAGGGACTTCGAATTCCACTAAGTCCTTGTCCTGATTTTGTTGTTATGCCATACGTTCATGTTGTTTCCTAGTGATCCATGCCTATTTGAGGATGATAAGTAAGGATGTTTTGTTAATATTGTGGTGCTCTATCCATCCATGTCTTTTTTTGCAATTATGGAGCACCCTAGCTTGAGTCAATCAAGCTCTTTTTTGCTATAAAGTGAATCCTGGTAGATTGTTGACATGTTTAGCGATTTTGCCGAGGATGTTGCTATTGATTCGTGCATTCTATGTTGTTGTTCTTGCCATGTCTAGATGCTATGCCATGTCTTCTTGATGGGTGTATGCTTAGTTTGTCATGCAATGCTCTATAGTGAGTGCATCCAGCTCGTAAATATGCCTACACGTTAACTGTTTTGCATGCTCCAGTTTTTCACTAAGTCTGAATATTTTTGTGTTTTTGCTATGTTCACATGCGTGCAATTGTACTTTCTGATCCCTTTTGGCTCAAGGTCACTAAGGAACTTTTGTTAAGTGCTTTTAGTAGCTTCATGCCATGCCTTGCTTTGCCATGTTAAGTTCCTGTAGCATGTAGCTTTTATGCTCTAAAGTTTGCTTCCTGATGATGAATTCCAGACTTGTGTTAATTTCACTAAGTCTGAAACCTGTTGTCATTTGCACTTTTGCCATGCTTGTTTGAACCTGTTGATGGATGAACTAGCCGTAGCTCAGTGTTCATCTTTTGTCAAGATTCATGAGTGGATCCCTGCCATGTATTTTGTTGCCATGTTTGAGTGCTGTAGCATATTTATCTTGATGCATTTAGTTGGTCACTTGCTGATTATCGCAGACCGGTGCCATATTTGTTTTGCTTGCCATTTCCAAACCGTGCATCCTATTCCGGTGATCTTTATATCGATTCCAACCGAAATCACATCACCTTTCCAGTGGAACTCTTGGATTTCCAAGTTGAGGCCAGGTTCAATCATTCCTTGTCAAATCTTGCATATGCATCACATACCGCATCCTGCATATCATACCATGTTTGCATCATGTTGTTTGAGCATTGCATGTGGTTGATTGTGTTCCGTTTGCTTGTTGTTCTTGTTTGGGTAGAGCCGAGAGACGTGTTCGTGAATGAGGAGCCCGTTGAGTTCGCTTACGAGGATCAAGTCAACTCTGAGTACTTTGCAGGCAAGATGACCATACCCTCGAAATCACTTCTATCTTTGCTTGCTAGATGCTCGCTCTTTTGCTATGCCTATGATACGATACCTACCACTTGCTTTTCATGCCTCCCATATTGCCATGTCAAACCTCTAACCCACCATGTCCTAGCAAACCGTTGTTTGGCTATGTTACCGCTTTGCTCAGCCCCTCTTATAGTGTTGCTAGTTGCAGGTGAAGATTGGAGATCGTTCCTTGTTGGAACATTGTTTATTGTTGGGATATCACCATATTATCTTGTTTATCTTAATGCACCTATATACTTGGTAAAGGGTGGAAGGCTCATCCTTTTGCCTAGTGTTTTGTTCCACTCTTGCCGCCCTAGTTTCCGTCATATCAGTGTTATGTTCTCGGATTTTGCGTTTCTTACACGGTTGGGTTATAATGGGAACCCCTTGACAGTTCGCCTTGAATAAAACTCCTCCAGCAATGCCCAACCTTGGTTTTTCCATTTGCCACCTAGCCTCTTTTTTCCTTGGGTTTCCGGAGCCCGAGGGTCGTCTTATTTAAACCCCCCCGGGCCAGTGCTCCTCTGAGTGTTGGTCCACCTCGTCAGCCGCCGGTGGCCACCAGGGCCAACTCTGGGCTGGCCTACCGGAAGTTTGGACAATCTAAGTGTGCCCTGAGAACGAGATATGTGCAGCTCCTATCAGGATTTGTCGGCACATTCGGGCGGTGTTGCTAGACTTGTTTTACCATTGTCGAGGATGTCTTGTAACCGGGATGCCGAGTCTGATCGGATTGTCTTGGGAGAAGGAATATCCTTCGTTGACCGTGAGAGCTTGTGATGGGCTAAGTTGGGACTCCCTGCAGGGATTTGAACTTTCGAAAGCCGTGCCCATGGTTATGGGCAGATGGGAATTTGTTAATGTCCGGTTGTAGATAACCTGAAACTTAACTTAATTAAAATGAATCAACCACGTGTGTAACCGTGATGGTCTCTTCTCGGCGGAGTCCGGGAAGTGAACACAATGTTGGAGTAATGCTTGACGTAGGTTGTTCTAGGATCACTTCTTGATCATAGTTGTTTGACCGTGCTTTTGCCTTCTCTTCTCGCTCTCTTTTGCGAATAGGTTAGCCACCATATATGCTAGTCGCTTGCTGCAGCTCCACATCATACCTTGCTTTACCTATAAGCTTAAATAGTCTTGATCGTGAGGGTGTGAGATTGCCGAGTCCCCGTGACTCACAGATTACTTCCAAACCAGATGCAGGGACCGATGATACCGTTCCAGACGATGCGCTTGAGCTCAAGTGGGAGTTCGATGAAGACTCTCGCCGTTACTATGTGTCTTTCCCAGATGATCAGTAGTGGTGCCCAGTTGGGGCGATCGGGGACTATGTCGCATCTGGGGGTTGATCTTTATTTTGGTATCGTAGTCGAACCATGAGTGTATTGGATGATTGTAATGTTATTCATGTATTTGTGTGACGTGGTGAGTGTAAGCCAACTATGTATCCTTTCCCCCTTTTATTTATTTACATGGGTTGTTGTGAAGATTACCTTACTTGCGACATTGCTTTCAATGTGGTTATGCCTCTATGTCGTGCTTCAACACGTAGGAGATATAGCCGCATCGAGGGCGTTACAAGTTGGTAATCAGAGCCTTCCCCGACCTTAGGAGCCCCCTGCTTGATCGAATCGTTGGTGTTGTTGAGTCTAGAAAAATGTTTTGAGTCATTTAGGATATATATATCGGAGAGTTTAGGAATTCTTTTACTCCCCAGTCCCTTCGTCGCTATGGTGAGGCATCCTGACGTAGAGTTTTGACTATTCTCTTCTCAAATTTCACTAAATTTTTTTAGGATCATGCAGGTATCTTGGAATCGTTCCGATCGATTTGTGACGAGAACATTATTCTTGGTGCCTCCTGTCATTTAGGGGTTGTGGCAGTGTCCTAGGGAGTTGAGCTCCGAGGTGTTGTCGTCACAATTTTATCGTTGAGATTCTGGAATACCTGAGTTTCGCCGACATCGAAAATCTCTTTTATGCAGTTGTTCGTGAGATAACCTCGACGCCACCCAGTACTAGGTCGGGAGTTCGGGAGTATTGCCATAACTTGTATAACGGATGCTTTTCAAAGGTTGAGGCAAATGATTTCCGAAGTTTTTCTCGGTTATGTGTTGAAGGATGGATACAACTGGATGTAGGATTTGCTAGATTTGGGTGAGATATTATGCTTCCCCTGTATCCCCAACACCTGATTGCATAACCGAAAAGGTTCGGGAGTTTCATAGGTGGGAATTCTTGTAGATCTAGTTCTTCTTCCGCGGATATTTGGTTTGGGATTGGGTAATCCTCACCAAGTATTTGTTCTTGTCCGTACCTTGTTTTTATTCTTCTACCTCAATTCTAAGTGGCTTCTCAATTTATGG
Source organism: Triticum aestivum (assembly GCF_018294505.1). Lineage (NCBI taxonomy): Eukaryota > Viridiplantae > Streptophyta > Magnoliopsida > Poales > Poaceae > Triticum > Triticum aestivum. Next base: position 495,984,436 of record NC_057812.1, on the reverse strand, counting down.
ATATGTGACCATTTCGATTGGAATGCATTCGTTCATTTTGTTCGGATGTGAAGACTTTATGTTGCAATTTCAACCCGTTTGATTCAGCTTCAATATTTGTCTGTCAAGATGCTAATGGATGTCACCCTATTCAGGATGGCCCCTCCAACGCGCACGACTCCGAATCCTGATCCGCCACCACCACCTCCACCTCCGAAGGCATGGCAAGCTGTGATGGCCGCTACTAATGCAAACACGCAGCTGATCATGCAACTTCTTCAAGAGTGCAACCAAGGGAACCAGGGCCATGGCAACAATCAGAATCAGTTCGCTACACTCAACCAGTTCCTTGCTAACCAGCCAAAGACCTTCAGCAATTGTGTTGAGGCAACAAATGCTGATGATTGGCTCGTGGACATATGCAAGCATTTCGAGTGCAGTAACGTTAGGCCTGAGGACTTTGTCAAGTTCGCTTCCTTCCAACTCAAAGACCAAGCTGCAGAATGGTTTCAGCAGTACAAAGATTCCAGAGGAGGCCGTGTGATTACCTGGGATGAATTCCGTCAAGACTTCAAAGCTCATCATATTCCTCAGAGTGTGGTTGAGAGCAAGCGTGAGGAATTCCGCAACCTGAAGCAAGGCACTATGTCTGTTTACCAGTACAACATCATGTTTCAAAAGCTTGCCCGTTCTGCTAAGCAGGACGTCCCTGACGAGAAGAGCATGATATACTAGTTCAGGGGTGGTCTCAGAGAAGAACTCTAGCTAACTCTCGTCCTTTTTTAGCCCAAGAAGTACGATGAGTTTTACAACATGGCAATGAAGCAAGAGACTGCTCAACTGAAGTGCGATGCTTCCAAGAAGCGAGTCAGAGATGCAACTCCTTCTTCCTCAACTCAAGTGGCTAAGCAGAAAAAGTATTGGCTTCCTCCTCCTCTGTTCCATCAGCCTTATCAATAGAAGAGAAAAGGTGGCAGTGGATCTTCCCACCCACCCAACCCTGGCTTTCAGAACAAGACTTCGTCTCAAGCTCCAAGATCAAGTGCTCCATATCACCTTCCGCTCTCGGAGGTCACGTGCAACAAGTGCCAACAGAAGGGTCACTATGCCAACAAATGCTTCAATCAGAGGCGTCTCCCTCCTCCTCCTCCTGTGAGATCTGCAAGTACAGCTGTGGTCAAGCATAACCCCAAGCACGCCAAGGTCAACTTGATGAATGCAGCTCAGGCAGAGGACTCGTCAGATGTCATCATGGGTAACCTTCCTGTTAACGATGTTCCTACAAAAGTACTTTTTGACACTGGTGCATCGCATTATTTCATCTCGAGACCTTTTGCATCTAAGCATGAATTGTCTTCTCAAGTTTTTCATAAACCGTTAGCAGTTGTCTCACCGGGTAAATGTTTGCTCGCAAACTACGAGATTCCGAATATTTCTATCATGATGGGTGATTTCAAGTTTCTGGCTTCTCCAATGGTCCTTGGTAACTCGGATATTGATCTTATTCTTGGAATGGACTGGCTTTCTAAGCACAAGGCTTAGCTTGATTGTGCCGCCAGGCAGATTCAATTGACTCACTCGTCTGAGGATGTAATTGTCTTTGCTGCTCGGGATAATACAATCCGTTTGTTTTCTCTCAATGAGAAGGGTGAGCTGGATGCCATCTCTCAAATTCCATTCATTTGCGAATATCAAGACGTCTTTCCATAAGAACTTCCAGGAATGCCTCCGCATCGGCCAGTTGATTTTGTCATCGATCTTGAGCCTGGCACGAAACCTGTTTGCAAACGTCCTTACAAGCTTGGACCTGAAGAGTTGAAAGAGCTGAAGAAGCAACTCGATATTCAAGAGCGAATGGGTCTCATCCGACCTAGTTCTTCTCCATGGGGTTGTGGAGTTCTTTTTGTGAAGAAGAAGGATGGAACGGACCGACTTTGTGTTGACTACCGTCCATTGAACAAGAAGACTATAAAGAACAAGTACCCACTTCCCAACATCAACGAGCTGTTTGAACAACTCAAAGATGCTCAAGTATTCTCCAAGCTTGATCTCCGTATGGGCTATCACCAGATTCGAATTCGTGAGCAAGATATCCCCAAGACGGCTTTCAGAACAAGCTATGGTTCATATGAATACACTGTCATGTCTTTTGACCTCGTTAACGCTCCCAAAACTTTCTCTCGCATGATGAACTTCATCTTCAGCCCCTACACAAATGACTTCGTCTTGGTCTACCTCGATGACATTTTGGTCTTTCCCAAGAACAAGGAAGATCATGCCAAGCATTTGCGTTTGGTGCTGGATAAGCTCAGAGAACATCCGTTCTATGCCAAGTTTTCAAAGTGCGAGTTTTGGCTCGATGAGGTTCTCTACCTTGGGCATATCATCTCTGCCAAGGGCATAGCGGTGAATCCTGAGAAGGTGTCTGCAATTGTGAATTGGGAACCACCTCAGAACGTGAAGCAACTCCGCAGCTTCCTTGGTCTCGCAAGCTACTGTCGAAGGTTCATTGAGAACTTCTAAAAGGTCGCGAAGCCTCTTCCAAACCTTCTCGAGAAGCACGTCAAGTACGTTTGGTCTCCTAAATGTGACATCGCTTTCAACACCCTTAAAGAGAAATTAGTCACTGCTCCAGTTCTGACTCCTCCTGATAAATCCAAACCGTTCGAGGTCTTCTGTGATGCCTCTCTTCAAGGTCTTGGTGCAGTGTTGATGCAAGAGAAGAAAGTTGTGGCTTATACCTCTCGCCAGTTGAAGCCCAACGAGAAGAACTACCCCACTCATGACCTCGAGTTGGCGGCAGTTGTTCATGCTCTTTTGACTTGGAGACATCTCTTATTGGGAAGAAAAGTGGACATCTTCACTGACCACAAGAGTCTCAAGTACATCTTCACTCAGCCTAATCTCAACCTCAGGCAGACTCGTTGGGTCGAAATGATTCAAGAGTATAATCCGAGCATCGAATATACTCCAGGCAAGGCCAATGTAATTGCTGACGCATTGAGCAGGAAGGCTTACTGCAACAGTTTGATTCTCAAGCCTTACCAACCCGAGCTTTGTGAAGCTTTCCGCAAACTCAATCTACAAGTTGTTCCTCAAGGTTTCCTCGCCAACCTCCAAGTCTCTCCTACTTTGGAAGATCATATTCGCGAGGCTCAACTTCTTAATGCTATGGTGAAGAAGGTGAAGATTGGGATTGCCAAGAGTCAACCCAAGTACAAGTGCTATCGCCTTGATGACAAGGATACTCTCTTCTTCGAGGATCGCATTGTTGTGCCTAAAGGTGACCTTCGTAAAGTCATTATGAACGAGGCTCACAATTCACTCCTCTCTATCCACCCTGGAGTACAAAGATGTACCAGGACCTCAAGCAGGCGTATTGGTGGACTCGAATGAAGCGTGAGATTGCTCAGTTCGTGAATGAATGTGATGTCTGCAGAAGAGTGAAGGCAGAACACCAACGACCAGCTGGTCTCCTCCAACCTCTTGCCATTCCAGAATGGAAGTTTGACCACATTGAGATGGACTTCGTGACTGGGATTTCCAAAGTCCAAGCGTGGCAATGATGCTATATTCGTTGTCATCGACAAACTCACTAAAGTGGCTCATTTCCTTCCTATCAAAGAGTCTATCACAGCAACTCAATTGGCAGAGCTTTATACCTCTCGGATTGTCTCTCTGCACGGCATTCCGCAGTTGATTTCTTCAGATCGTGGCAGCATCTTCACCTCGAAGTTTTGGGATTCTTTTCAGAAGGCCATGGGCACCAACATCCGTTTCAGCACAACTTTTCATCCTCAAACTAGCGGCCAAGTCGAGCGTGTCAATCAGATTCTTGAAGATATGCTCAGGGCTTGCGTTATCTCTTTCGGTATGAAGTGGGAAGATTGTCTTCCATATGCCGAGTTCTCCTACAACAACAACTTTCAAGCGAGTTCGGGCAAGGCCCCATTTGAAATTCTCTATGGCAGGAAGTGCCGTACTCCTCTTAACTGGTCAGAGACTGGTGAACGTCAACTTCTTGGCAATGACTTGATCACAGAGGCAGAAGAGATGTGCAAAGTCATTCGTGATAACCTCAAAGCAGCGCAATCGCGCCAGAAGAGCTACTATGATAGTAAGCATCGTGATTTGGCTTTCGAGATCGGAGACCATGTTTACCTCCGCGTCTCTCCAATGAAAGGTACTCGTCGCTTCGGTATCAAAGGGAAGCTTGCCCCTAGATACGTGGGTCCTTTCAAGATCGTCAGCAAGAGAGGCGATCTCGCCTATCAACTCGAGCTTCCCTCCAACTTTGCAAACGTGCACGACGTGTTCCATGTCTCTCAGCTCCGCAAGTGCTTCAAGACCCCTGACCGCACCGTCAACTTCGAAGACATTGATCTCCAAGAAGACCTTTCTTATCGTGAGCACCCCGTTGCTATCCTTGAAGAAACTGAGCGCAAGACTCGCAACAAGTCAATCAAATTCCTCAAAGTCAAGTGGTCACACCATTCCGACCGTGAAGCCACCTGGTAACACGAGGACCACCTCCATTCTGAGTACCCGGAGTTTTTTCAGTCCTAGATCTCGGGACGAGATCCTTTCGTAGTGGTGGAGTGTTGTAACACCCCGGATGTAATTTACCTTATATGTATCCCAACTCTTGCCGTTTCCGGCAAAGTTATTTCATTTCGTCATTGTCAGGTTTTTGTCTCCATGTGTTGTTGTCTTTGTCATGCATCTCATATCATGTCATCATGTGCATTGCATTCGCATACGTGTTCGTCTCATGCATTCGAGCATTTTCCCCGTTGTCCGTTTTGCATTCCGGCGCTCCTATGTCCTCCGGTGGTCCTTTCTACCTCTTTTCATGTGTGGGCGTTAAACATTTCCGGATTGGACCGAGACTTGTCATGCGGCCTTGGTTTACTACCGGTAGACCGCCTGTCAAGTTTCGTGCCATTTGGACTTCGTTTGATACTCCAACAGTTAACCGAGGGACCGAAAAGGCCTCATGTGTGTTGCAGCCCAACACCCTTCCAATTTGGCCCAAAACCCACCTAAACCCCTCCATCGTCTAGAGCGTTCGATCATGATCGCGTGGCCGCAAACCGCACCTCATTCTGAGCTTCCTAACTCCTCCTACCTCTATAAATAGGTCCATCCTCGAAATCCCGGGTCTCCTCCCCCTAACCCTAGCCATTTTTCCCCGCCGCCGCCGGACAATGTCCGCCACCTAGCGGACACACCGCCGCCAGCCACTCACCGGCCGCCACGTGGCAACCGGCGCCCACTTCGCCGCCACGGGCCCGAGAGCTCGAAGCCGGCCCTCCCCGTCGCCAATCTGGGCCGCGCCCCGGCACCCCGGCTCCCTCGTCTCCTCCGCCCGAGGCGCCCCACTCGCCGCGCTGCCGTCGCGGGCTGCCACCGCCGCTGCAGTCCGGATCGCTGGCGCCGCCACCGACTGCCTCGCCACCGCGCATCCACGCCACCCAGATCCCGCGCCAACGCCGCCTCCTCGCCGCAACCTCGCCGTCCGGCCCTCTCCTCTCCGTCCTCCTCTTCCCGGCCGGCCACCGGAGCCCCAAGTCAGGAGACGTCCTCTAGCTCGGGCGACCTCGAGCTGCTACAGTGCGTGAACATTGCTCCCGGGCCAGATCTGGATCCGAAGACGGTTGACTTTTTCCCCTCTAACCCTAATTGTTTTCAAACTTTGGCATGTCATAACTCTCTCATCGCAGATCCGATTTGTGCGTGTAGCATATCAATATGTTCGCCTCGACGAATACATCATTTCATCTCATTGCCTCATTTTCATTTGAGCTCATCTTGACGCCCGAAATGCTGTTGGAAGAGGGCTATGTGAGGAATTTGTGAGATCTGTTTCAGCAAATAGCCTTTTGTCATTTTTTCCATGATTAATGTGTGCATGATACGATCTTGAGCTCTACATGTGTTTTGTTATATGCCATGCCATCTTTACAGAGGTGCTTGCCATGTATTTTTGTGATATTTGTGGTGACTAGCACAAGCTTGCAAAGTAGCTTAATCGTTGATGCTGATTTCAGGGACTTCGAATTCCACTAAGTCCTTGTCCTGATTTTGTTGTTATGCCATATGTTCATGTTGTTTCCTAGTGATCTGTGCTTCTTTTGAGGATGATCAGTAAGGATGTTTTGTTAATATTGTGGTGCTCTATCCATCCATGTCTTTGTTTACAATTATGGAGCACCCTAGCTTGAGTCAATCGAGCTCTACTTTTGCTATAAAGTGAATCCTGGCAGATTGTTGACATGTTTAGCGATTTTGCCGAAGATGTTGATATTGATCCATATATTCTATGTTGTTGTTCTTGCCATGTCTAGTTCCTATGCCATGTCTTCTTGATGGGTGTATGCTTATTTTGTCATGCAATGCTCTGTAGTGAGTGCATCGAGCTTGTAAACATGCCTACTCGTTAACTCTGTTGCATGCTCCAGTTTTTCACAAAGTCTGAATCTATTTGTGTTTTTGCTATGTTCACATGCTTGCAATTGTACTTTCTGATCCCTTTTGGCTCAAGGTCACTAAGGGCCTTATTTAAGTGCTTTGAGTAGCTTCATGGCATGCCTTGCTTTGCCATGTTAAGTTCCTGTAGCATGTAGCTTTCATGCTCTAAAGTTTGCTTCCTAATGATGAATTCCAGACTTGTGTTAATTTCACTAAGTCTGAAACCTGTTGTCATTTGCACTTTTGCCATCTTTGTTTGAACCTGTTAATGGATGAACTAGCCGTAGCTCAGTGTTCATCTTTTGTCAAGCTTCATGAGTGGATCCCTGCCATGTATTGTGTTGCCATGTTTGAGTGCTGTAGCATATTTATCTTGATGCATTTAGTTGGTCACTTGCTGATTATCGCATACCGGTGCCATATTTGTTTTGCTTGCCATTTCCAAACCGTGCATCCGATTCCGGTGATCTTTATGTAGATTTCAACCAAAATCACCTCACCTTTCCAGTGGCACTCTTGGATTTCCAAGTTGAGGCCAGGTTCAATCATTCCTTGTCAAATCTTGCATATGCATCACATACCGCATCCCGCATATCATACCATGTTTTGTATCATGTTGTTTGAGCATTGCACGTGGTTGATTGTGTTCCGTTTGCTTGTTGTTCTTGTTTGGGTAGAGCCGGGAGACGAGTTCATGAACGAGGAGCCCGTTGAGTTCGCTTACGAGGATCAAGTCAACTCTGAGTACTTTGCAGGCAAGATGACCATACCCTCAAAATCACTTCTATCTTTGCTTGCTAGATGCTCGCTCTTTTGCTATGCCTATGCTACGATACCTACCACTTTCTTTTCATGCCTCCCATATTGCCATGTCAAACCTCTAACCCACCATGTCCTAGCAAAGCATTGTTTGGCTATGTTACCGCTTTTCTCAGCCCCTCTTATAGCATTGCTAGTTGTAGGTGAAGATTGGAGATCGTTCTTTGTTGGAACATTGTTTATTGTTGGGATATCACCATATTATCTTGTTTATCTTAATGCACCTATATACTTGGTAAAGGGTGGAAGGCTCGGCCTTTTGCCTAGTGTTTTGTTCCACTCTTGCCGCCCTAGTTTCCGTCATATCGGTGTTATGTTCCCGGATTTTGCGTTCCTTACACGGTTGGGTTATAATGGGAACCCCTTGACAGTTCGCCTTGAATAAAACTCCTCCAGCAATGCCCAACCTTGGTTTTTCCATTTGCCACCTAGCCTCTTTTTCCCTTGGGTTTCCGGAGCCCGAGGGTCATCTTATTTAAACCCCCTCGGGTCAGTGCTCCTCTGAGTGTTGGTCCACCTCGTCAGCCGCCGGTGGCCACCAGGGGCAACTCTGGGCTGGCCTACCGGAAGTTTGGACAATCTAAGTGTGCCCTGAGAACGAGATATGTACAGCTCCTATCGGGATTTGTCGGTGCATTCGGGCGGTGTTGCTGGACTTGTTTTACCATTGTCGAGGATGTCTTGTAACCGGGATGCCGAGTCTGATCAGATTGTCTTGGGAGAAGGAATATCCTTCGTTGACCGTGAGAGCTTGTGATGGGCTAAGTTGGGATTCCCCTGCAGGGATTTGAACTTTTGAAAGTCGTGCCCGCGGTTATGGGCAGATGGGAATTTGTTAATGTCCGGTGGTAGATAACCTGAAACTTAACTTAATTAAAATGAATCAACCGCGTGTGTAACCATGATGGTCTCTTCTCGGCGGAGTCCGGGAAGTGAACACGGTGTTGGAGTAATGCTTGACGTAGGTTGTTCTAGGATCACTTCTTGATCTTAGTTGTTTGACCGTGCTTTTGCCTTCTCTTCTCGCTCTCTTTTGCAAATAGGTTAGCCCCCATATATGCTAGTCGCTTGCTGCAGCTCCACATCATACCTTGCTTTACGTATAAGCTTAAATAGTCTTGATTGCAAGGGTGTGAGATTGCTGAGTCCCCGTGACTCACAGATTACTTCTAAACCAGATGCAGGGACCGATGATACCGTTCCAGAGGATGCGCTTGAGCTCAAGTGGGAGTTCGATGAAGACTCTCGCCGTTACTACGTGTCTTTCCCAGATGATCAGTAGTGGTGCCCAGTTGGGGCGATCAGGGACTATGTCGCATGTGGGGGTTGATCTTTATTTTGGTACCGTAGTCGGACCATGAGTGTATTGGATGATTGTAATGTTATTCATGTATTTGTGTGACGTGGCGAGTGTAAGCCAACTATGTATCCTTTGCCCCTTTTATTTATTTACATGGGTTGTTGTGAAGATTACCTTACTTGCGACATTGCTTTCAATGCGGTTATGCCTCTAAGTCGTGCTTCGACACGTAGGAGATATAGCCGCATCGAGGGCGTTACAAATAATTTGGCGATCCAAGTCAATGACCATTATCAATGGGGAATTACATCATTGCAGTGTAACAGGGGTGTTTCAGTGTTGTGCGTCTCCTCAAGAAGGCTATGAGATTTTGTGTGAGATCCACGAAGGAGATTGTGGTCACCACGCCGGTTCAAAATCCTTGGTAGCTAAGGCCTTTCGTCACAGCTTCTATTGGTTGACGGCTCATGCTGATGCCGAGGATTTGGTAAAGAGGTGTGACGGTTGTCAGAAGTTTGCACGCCACGCTCATGTTCTGGCTCAAGAATTAAGGATGATTCCGATCACTTGGCCATTTGCAACCTGGGGGCTGGATATGGTTGGACCCTTTAAGAGGTCCAAGGACAAGAAGACCCACCTACTGGTGGCGGTTGATAAGTTCACCAAGTGGGTAGAGGCAGAGCCAGTCAGTAAGTGTGATGCAGCCACGGTGGTTCAATTCATCAAAACAGTGATCTTCCATTTTGATTTTCCACACATCATCATAACTGATAATGGTACTAATCTGCCCAAGGGTGCCATGAAAGAATTTTGTCAACGTGAGCACATCCGGCATGACGTATCATTAGTGGCTCACCCCCAATCTAATGGTCAAGCAGAGAGAGCCAATCAAGATATTTTGAGAGGCATCAAGCCCCGGCTTATGGTTCCTTTAAAGCGGCTGCCGGGTTATTCGATGGAGGAGTTACATTCCGTGTTATGGAGTATCAACACCACCCCAAACAGATCTACGGGTTACATGCCTTTTTTCATGGTTTATGGAGCAGAGGCGATTCTCCCTAGTGACATCCGTCATGACTCGCCCCGTGTGGCGGCTTATGTTGAAGCTAATAATGAGAAAACACGTTCAGGATTCACTGGACCTGTTAGATGAGGAGCGTGATATTTTTTTGAGAACTGATGACAGTGAGCAACTCCCACTGCCTTTGTATTAAAATAATAAGGTTAGGGGGGGTTAGAGAGTTCAGACTGTACAAAATTACATGTTGTGAGAGGGGGGGTGGGGGGTTGTTAGCTATACAACACAACCGAACAGAAAATCAAAGCAAGTTGACAATGGAAGTGATGCAAGGAGCCAGCTCCCGCCTAGCTCTATGAGCCAGCATAGCAAAATCCTTCTTGAACCTGCCCCTCCAAGAATCAAAGGAAGGCTGAATCCCCCTGAAGTGTTTGTCATTTCTCTCCTTCCAGATCCCCCAAGCAGCAACCGTGAAGACTTCTAAGAACATCGGCCTTGTCCACCTGCTCTTGCCTTCATGAACCATTTTAATCTAGTCAGGGTCATTTGGCCAATGTATTCCCAGCGCAGCCCAGCACCTTTGACTGAAAGGGCAGGCGAAGAAGAGATGAGCAATGTCTTCCTCGGGCGGCTGGTTACAGAGGAGACAGGTGTAATTATCATTCTGGATTCTGAAGTGTCTGCGTCGAAGCATATTCCTAGTATTCAGTCTGTCAGCCAGCAGCAGCCACAAAAACACCTTCCATTGCATCGTGCACTTGGTTTTCCAAATCAACCCAAAGATCTGATCTGCCTGAACCTGACTAAAGCAGTGATCATAATATTTGGAAGATCGAAAGTTTGTCCCCCCCCCCAAACACATGACCATACGTCCCTGTCTTCATTCAAAGCCATTTCAAGGGTTTCCGACTGTATCTGAATAACCTCATTCTTAGCTTCCACTGACAGCGGCAGGTGGAAGACCTCCCCCAATCTTTCTGACGACAGGAGATGTCTAACAGACACATCCGGATTTCGAGCAAACGAAAATGCTCTCGGGTACCTGTCTTGAAGAGTATCCGTGTTCCAACTGTCCTTCCAGAATAAGATCGTATCACTGGCAAACACTTCAGCTTTAGTGATTCCTTTGTATATATCAGACATCGACATAAGGTCTCTCCACCAGAAGGAGCCACACGGGTCAGAGGCATGAGGTATTTTGTCCACATAGTACGAATCCCAAATCAGTTTGACCCAAGGGACATCACGTTTATTATAAAACTTGTGAAGTTGCTTTAACAGGAGCCCCTAGTTTTGGATTTTGAGGTCAATGATCCCCAAACCACCTTTGCTCTTGGGTTTGCACACCATATCCCAAGCTGCCAAGGAGCTACCCTTGGGCCCATCATCAGATTTTCTCACCCAAAGACACGATCTCCTCAGTTTATCCAGGTGCTCAATGATCCTAGGGTTTATCTTGATGGAGCACATGGCATAAACGACCAGGGAAGTGACCACAGAACTGAGCAACGTAAGCTTGGAGCCATAGTCCAGGAGCGAGATTGCAGCAGGCATCTTACGCTGAACGGAGGCTACCATTGGCATCAAGTCACTCAAGCTCGGGCGTGTGGTACCCATGGGCAGGCCCAAATAAGTGAACGGCATGGTGCCAAGAGAGCAGCCAAAGATAGCAGCAATCTCCCCTGCCAGCATCGGGTCACAATTGATGGGCACTAGAGTTGACTTGTGGAAGTTTATTTTCAGGCCCACCGACTTCGCGTAGTCAACTAGGATGGACTTCAGAACATGCGCCTGCGAGACTGAGGCCTGGAGCACAGCGATCGTGTCCTCAGCATACTGAATGACTGGGTAGTTGCTGTCAGACGTAGGAAGAGGTAGTTGAAGCAGTCCATTCCGCGTGGCATCATTGATCGCTGACTGAAGCAGGTCCGCCGCAAGGACAAAGATCAGAGGGGACAGAGGGTCTCCCTGTCGGACTCCACAAAGGCAGTCAAACAGTTTCCCGGGGGCTCCATTGAGCAAAACCGAGGAACTACCAGAAGAAAAAATGCATTTGATCCATCCCAGCCACTTCTCATCGAAACCCATATGTTTCATGATCTCGATCATTGGTTCATGCTGGATGGTGTCGAATGCCTTCGCAAAGTCTAATTTTAAGATGCAACACGCTCTCCCCGATGACTGGCACTGATGTATGTATTCAAACGCCCAATCCAGGCAGTCCTGGATCGATCTCCCCTTCAAGAAACCGTATTGGTTCCGATGAATGATTTTGAGAACCAGCTTCTGCAGACGGTTAGCCAACAATTTAGTTATCAGTTTCAGGCAACAATTGAGCAGCGTGATGGGTCTGAAATCATTGGCAGTTTCAGGCGACTGGGTTTTTGGGATTAGAGTTATGAACCCCGAGTTCAGACTCTTGAGATCAATGGTACCCTCATAAAAGTCATTGCATAATCTATAGAAGTCGTGTTTGATAATGTGCCAGCACGATTTCAGGAAACACCCGTTAAAGCCATCCGGGCCGGGCGCTCTATCCGATGGCATCTCTCTAACCACAGTGTCAATTTCCTCATGTGTGAAAGGCGTGGTTAGTCCCTCCAGCCCGTCCACTTTCTTAATGATTCTAGACAGGTCAAATTTCATCTCAAATTCACCTTTCTTGCCCAATCTCTCTCTGTAGGTATTGAACAGCTCATTGGCTTTACCCACATGATCTGTTACCAGCGAACCGTCTGGAAGTTTCAGTGAGGATATGGAGTTCTTGCGATATCTTTTCGAGGCCGCCGAGTGAAAGAATTTGGTGTTGTCACCCCTGCAAGAGAACCATCTTACCGTATACCTCTTTTTCCAATATTCTCGTTTGTAGCCAAGGAGGGTGACTAGGTGGGTTTTGAGAATATCCCTGAAGTTTGTTTCTGGGACCGATAGCGGCCTTTTGTCCTCGATATTGTCAAGTTCCAGGAGAGCCCAGTTTGTATTATCAATACAAAGGTTCAGCCTAGAGATCCGCTTACTCCAGCGTTTAAGGGCATACCTTAGGTTCTTAAGTTTTTTGCATAAGAGCTGAGCCGAATTCGGTGCAAAGCAGTGCTTCTCCCAGGTTGATCTAACCAGCTCGAATAAACCCGGATGAGAAATCCAGAAGTTTTCAAACCTAAATATCTTACTCTTAGGCTCGTTCGGCGTTTTACCAGAAAGACCTGTGACATTATCACAACCACTGGGTTAAAACCAGAACTTTTTAAGAAGGTGATTTGGTGCTCCGGCTCATCCAGGATTAGACTGATATGCACAAGTTGTCCCCACCTTGGAAAGGACCTTTTGTGGTCAGCAAAAATCTGCACAATGGATCATACTACCTTCTCGATGTTTGAGAGCACAAAGACTCACGTAAATCGGAGAAGGAGACTCAACGGCTGTGGAATATAGCTTATCTTCGACCTTACTATACTTGAGCCACATGCTCTTCTTATGTACATATTTATGACAATGTATATATTATGATCAATATAATAATCCGGAACCTCAGCTAAAGCCGGGTCTCTGTTGTTTTTATTACATCATGAGTGGTTACATGGGGGCTTATGTTCATAAAGCGGAGTTCTATTTCCCATTGATCCGGCGTATAAAGCCACATATATCCAAGGAAATCACTAGGGGGCTTCGTCGTATTCGAACCATAGCTACACCTCTTGATTGGCATAAGGCCACTAGGGAATCACTTGGGGGCTTGGTTGTATTTGAACCATAGCTACACCTCTTGATCGGCTTAAGGCCAAAAGGACATCATGTGGGGCCAAAGAGAGTGTTGCCACAACACAACTCAAACATATGCACCAACCGAGCACAGCTCAAATGTTGCTTGGGGGCTCTTTGCTTCTCAAAGAACAAAGAAGCTTACAGCCTTGCAATAGGCTATCAAGCCAGGCTTGGAAGCCATGTGTATTCACCTAAAACCCCGGGTTATCCTGCCTTTTTAAGTAAGCCACTCCGTCCAGGTAATCCTGGTATGACCCGCCGAACGTTTGGCAAGTCAATCTCATAGACCCTGAACTTGTCAGAGTTAAAACGACGATTGGTTAATGTGAGATCTATCTTAAAAGGCTTTGAAAAATGGTTTAACTCAGTGGCCTGGCAGCCCATGAAAAGCCTCGATTTAGGGCCTGGCAGCCCATGAAAAGCCTTGCATGTTCTTTTTGTGTTTTTATTTGCTAAGTTCCTTCTCCTTTGGTAAGATTCATAATATCTTATGATAAACCGGTGTTCATTGACCCGAGTTGGCTTTCAAACGATAAGTTGTCAGTACATGATCAATTATAATCCGGCGTTTATTGACCTAGTCTGGTTTTGACTACAAGTCACCAGTATTATATGTGGATACACCGGTGTTTATTATAACCCGCTACGGTTTTATCATAAACCGACAAACACATGGAAGGAGTTATCAATACTCAAGATTGGGGTTATCACCCTACATATACAAAAGTTGATCAACCAACAGTGTGATTCAATATCACATGTATCGTCTTTTTCATATTTGATTATTTTTCAAAGTACAGCCTTGGTTATCAACCCCGACTATATATTTGGGCATCATGACCCGTCCAGCGGTAAACCGCCAGGACACTTTCAAATTTCTTGTGGGCAGGAACAGTTCACATAACGGCGCTGTAGATTTTGAACATAATATGTCCTAAAGTTGGATGGATTAACAGTATCAGGCAACATAAGTATGTACAATGGCATAGCAGACCAAGTGTTTTCAACTAGACTATTACAAGGTGCTTTAATGCCCAAAAAGAATAGTTGTTTTCAGCAAGTGTGGCAGTACGCGTAAGGCTAAACCGGCCTTCGGATCATGACTCATCACCAGGATGGCTTGAAGGCTGTCGATCGTCCTGTGCTGGTGCATCTTCCTCCGCTCTACCCAGTGGCTGGAAGTCAATGATTGCCCAATCAATTCCAGTTAAAGCTTCGAACACAATTTCATCACTTATAAGGTTTGAGGGGTCAACATCAGGGGCATAGGTGTGCTTACGGATTGGCGGAATAAGATCCTCTACATCCTGTGTTGGCGCAGGATATCTTTTATTATCAGAATCATAAACCGGCTGATAGTGAGAGAGATCTGTTTCCTCAGCCAATTTGCTCGCTAAGGGGCGCATTTCCCTTGTCAACCTTCGAAGATCGTCGTTGTTAAAATCTGAACCGTCCTCCTTCATGCCAGGGTAGCCGCTGCCTATATCCGACGGTTCAAGATCTGGTATCCATGGCTTAGCCTGGATTAGCGCAGTCGGTGCACCGGACCTTGCAGCTGATCTTTTTAGCTCATCCAACCGGGCAGGCAACATTGACAGTTTCTCAATGGTTTCCTTTATCAAGGTTGGATGCGGTTTGTCATGAGCAGCAGTGCAGATGGCCCGTTGAGCTTCGGAATATAACTGCTCTATCAGAGTATAGGCAGCCTTCAGCTTCATCCGCATGTCAGAGCCCAGATGGGTAATGCGAGTTCATGTGTCATTGCAAGAATCAGTAAACCGGTAACTGATGTGATAATGTATGTTGGAAAATTCAGGTGAAGGTACTTACCAAAAACAGCAGAGGTCATGGCATTGATCTGCCGCTTTAAACCGGTCAGCTCTTCGACCACCGGTTTAAGGGTTGCTTCTGCGTCTTCAGCTCTCTTTTGTAAAGCGGTTTTCTCTATGCCCCAGTCTGCCTGTTCCTTCTTAAAAGTTTCCTTCAACTTCTCCATGGCTGCTAAGGCACTGGTCAGTTCCTCTTTGGCTTTGGAGGTCTCTCCTTGCTGGGATTTGATATTTTCTTGAAGGTCAGTGGTTTGGGCTTCTTTTTTGCTCAGCTCAGCCTATAAGAGAAAGACATATTATGAGGTGGCAGTGAAATTTGGAAGTCCCAAGCACATACCAAGTTATACACTTGGCACTTGGGGGCTAATGCCTATTTGCTTGATTATCTGGAATTTTTTAACAAGTCCCAGCACAATACAAGTATTATTCTTGACACTTGGGGGCTAATGTACGTTTGCTCAAAGTAACATTGGTTAAAGTCCCGGTTCAGCTTGGAAAGATAAAACCGGCCCTTGGAGGATAATCATGCAGAGTTGAGATATTGCAAAGTCCCGGTTTAGATTGGCATCATAAATCGGCCCTTGGGGGCTACTGGAGTTGTTACTCGAAATTGGACATAAGAGAGAAACAGTTATGTAGTTACCTCATATCGCTCCTTCATTAGATTCACTAAACCGGCTTTGTAGTCACGGTTTGTGTACAAACGGTTTAAAAAACCATAATGAAGTTCTTGGGCATTAAGGTGGGCGTAGCTTGACAAGTCTGTGCTCCACTTGCCTTTGCCCATAGCGGAGAGTTCCTCCTTGGCACTATGCTTTGATAACGCAACAGGATTGCCAGGGGTGGTGTGGCCAACGCCGGTAATTATAATATCATCTTCCTTGTCACCAGCAGCCTTTACTGGAGTTGACGATTCATCAGCAGCCTTAGCTGGACTTGATGGTTTATCATCAGTTCGGACCGGGCTTGCGGGTTTATCAGCATGACATGTTGCATCAACTTCTACTTGTTCAACAAAATCATGGTCTTAAGGGGGTGGATCATCAAACATGGCATGAACATTTGTTCCTTCCGGTTCTGGAGTTCCCTCCGGTTCAACAACCACATGGTCATCAGACGGTTTAGTTACCCGAGCTTTCTTGCTGGGTCTGGCCTTGGCCCTGAAAGGAAAAGATATAAAGGTCAGTATAACACGCAAGTATAAAGTGTCAAAAGGTTAAGTTTAAAGTATTTACCCAGGAACGGTCTTAAGAGGAGGGAGCTGTGTGGTCGTTGACTCGCCAGATGATGAATGAGGCGTTCCATGATAATTTGAATCGGATGGATTAAGAGGTTGTCGGAAATAACCCGCCTTGGGATAAGAAGTATCGGAAGTGTGTGAGACCTCAGATCGACGTTTCCGAACCGGAGTGTTTGGTAAACCGGCCAAAGTGACTACTTGGCCACTGTGCCGGGTTGTGCGGCGAGCTTCGTGTTGCTGCTTCTTCAAAATAAAGTTTGGTTCCGAGTGAGCTAGGGGTGAGAAAATCTTACTTTCCGGATTGCTTGACGGATTTTTTGTGTTGGCAGAGGGTCTGAACCGGAGGAAAGGATAATTACCTCTGCATCATCTGCTTGGCTGCCTTCAGCGTCATCCTGATAATAATCATTGTCAATGAGGTGTATGAAAAATGAACCAAGAGAGTCAAGTTCTACCTCTACGTCCGGATCATCAAGGTCGTCATCAAGGTTTAACCTGATGGGTTCAGCTGCCTTTTTGTTGGCAGGTCTTTTAACAACCTTCGTCTTTGGTCGAGGGGTCTTGGCCAGTTTATCCTGCGACTTCTTCTTCCAGAATGGGTCGTCACCCTGTTAAAAGATGGACAGAGGATATAAAAGATTACACAGTTAAGAATATCAAGTACAAGCAGGAGTGAGGCAAGTCTTACAGCTGGTGGTTTATTGGAAACGAAGAAGGGACTAAGCCCTGCTTTGCTGCAGACAGCCACCGATTCGTCCAATATTTTCTTAACAGACTCAGTAACTTTAGCCTCTTTTATCTGAATATCAATATGTCGTTGAGGATCTTTTAAGTCCCCTGTGTACTGACACATTAAACCGGGGCGATAGCTTAACGGTAAAATGCTCCAAGATATCCAGCAATGAGCGAAGTCAACTCCAGTCAAACCGTTAGCTGTAAAAGCTCTGAGCTTGGCAGTTGTGGTGCATATGTGGCCCGTTCCTTGGCAGTCAGCCGTTGCGGAAAGGGATGTGTATTGGTAAGCCGGTGAGCACGATAACCCGGCAGAGGGTTCTCATCATCAGGGGAAGTATCCTTACAGTAGAACCAAGTCTGGTTCCAATATTTGGGATGACTATGAAGTTTGGCATGGGGAAAAGCTGACGTCCTTCCTTTTATGAATGGAGACACCGCCAAGTTCCGTGTTGGGCCCGTCTACAAATTCAATATGATGGTTCAAGTAGAAAAAATCCCTGAACAATTCAACGATTGGCTCTTCTTGCAGATAGGCCTCACAGAACACTTGAAAGTGGCAAATATTGGACACATAGTTAGGTCCAATATCTTGAGGGTGGATCTGGAAGCTGGCAAGCACGTCACGAAAGAACTTGGATCCGGGCGGTTTAAAACCACAGTTCATATGATCAACAAATACTACCACCTCGCCATCCTTGGGGGTAGGAGGATTTTCTGGACCGGGAACTCACCAGTGGATTTCGCTTTGCTTTGGTAAAGCGCCAGTTCTGACGCATCCATCTAGTTGCTCTTCAGTAACCCGGGAAGGGACCCAATTATAGGCATAAAATTGTTTGGCCATTGCAAATGAAAAGCTGGAAAAAGATCAAATATCGGTTTAAGGTTCATGACAGACAAGCGTAAAACATAGCAGATTAAGGGAAATATATTCAAGCATGCAAGATTGTTAAACCGAAGGTTGATGCTATTATAAATGGTAAAGCGATTGGCGGTTTCCAAGGGGACTAATGGCATATGGCAGATATTTTCTAAAGGATAAATCGCCCACGCAGACGATGAAAGTACAGATCTGAAGAAAAAATGACTAAGTGAGGAAAAACAAGTTTCACTGTTTTACATTGGAATTTTGGATCTACCACATGTCAGGAAAAGGAAAATAAGTCTAGACCTAAAAACCAGTATAGAGGAGTTCATCAGTTCTAAGGAGGCCTTTGTACAAGAAAAGGGGATCCACTAGTATCTGAAATGGATACGAAACAACTACTGCGTGAGTTTCATACTTCTTTTAGATCAAAAGAGTATGCAGTGCAGAAAATATGAAGAATCCGTAAGGAACAACGAAGAACACAGAAGAACTTGCAAACTCTAGCGGATCTACATTGGAAGGGTAGAGGAACTTACCAAAGCTGTTGAAGCAGCGGAGGCGCGCCGCGTTTTTCTCGAACGATCAGGTTGATGCAGCGGCCGGAGGTGAAGACGAGGGAGGAGCTTGACGATGGCGGCTGCGCGTATGGGTCAGGTCGGCATGAGGAAGAAGAAGCGGGGAGGCAAGAGAGAAAAAATGAAAAGGACCCCCGGTCTTATTTATAAGGTGAAAGGATAAGTGATAGGCACGAAAATCTAGGAGCCCAAAAGTTGGATATGTGACAGAGCGGTCGCCTCGATTGTTGCAGGCTCATTAATGAAGGTGAGGTATATTCAATTTTTAAAAACAGCTGATGTCATGGCGGTTTATTAAGAACCTGGAAGATGACGTCATGGCAGTTTACAAGATTTATGCTAAGGTGCGGAAGGAGGAATTTTTCCAAGTCTTGAAGATTGACATGAGCAAGTTCAAATCAATCTCGGGCCTAATGTTGGAGATATTAGTGTCGGATTTCGGGTTCCGGCAGACCCTTGAGGTTCGAACACTGGGGTGCGCGCGGAGATTTCACCTCCTACCTACCTGCACCCCTCCGCCATGCTAGGATCTAAAACTAAGGAAAGAACAACACAAGAGACACAGGGTTTATACTGGTTCGGGCCACCGTTGTGGTGTAAAACCCTACTCCAGTGTGTGGTGTGGTGGATTGCCTCTTGGGCTGATGATGATGAACAATACAAGGAAGAACAGTCTCGCGAGGGTCTGTTCTTGGCTGGGGCGATGAACTGCTCAGTGGAGTTCAGTCACCTTCTCTCTCTCTACCTCCAGCCAACCGACCCCTTGCTATGTGGGTGGCTGGTCCTATTTATAGAGGCCCTGGTCCTCTTCCCAAATATTGAGCGGGAAGGGAGCCAACAATGGCGGGCTAATTTGAAGGGGGACAGCAAGTATCAGCTATCCTGACAAAAGTAGTCTTCGCATGCGCAAAGCTCTGGTGATGACGCCGTCTTGGGCTCCATGATGACCTCCATCTCATAGTCCTCCTGGTCTTGGTCTCGTTGCACCGAAATGCGAACCTTTGCCTGATGCCTCGGTACTCCGCGGCTGTGCTTGCCCCCTTTGCACCAAAGAGGAAAGGAGGACGCTGCGCGGGCCGGCACCCGCCTGGCGCCCTGAGTCGTCATGGCTTGCATCACGGGCACCTCGTGAGGTACCCCGCCTTGATCTCTCCGCCTCCCTGTGAGCCAGCCTGACGAGGCCATGCCTGAAGAAGCTCCGCGTCGCCCGCCCCGCGAGGCTTGGCCCCTCGCGAGGGTCTTGGGTTGGTGTTGGTGAAGATGGGCCGCACTGGGATCCCTTTTGAGCCACGCCGCAGGCCGCAGGCAGGCAAGTCTGCGGACCCCCGTTCCCAGAACACCGACAGTAGCCCCCGGGCCCAAGGCGCGCCCGGACTTGGCGTGCTGGGAGGCGAAAGGGCAAGAGCAAAGCACCGCGGGCCCTAACAGCCTGCGGCCTTGGGCGCCGCATGGCGGTTGATTGGACGTGGGTGTCTCCACTTCCCCATGGCACCTCGGCAACTGCAGGATTGGACAAGTCCCTGCATGCTAAGCGGGTCATGATTACCTGCGATCGTGGGGGCCGCCGGTTGGCCCTTGCCAACTATAAGTACTAATCGACGCGCGCCCTTCCAGTTCATCTCCCCTTGCTTCTCCTTCTTCTCCATGGCCCCGTCGAGGAGGTTCTCGGCGCGGAGAAGGGGAAGGCCTGCCAGGTTGAGCATGCCTCTCCTCCGCCCAAGCGCGGCCGAGGGCGCCCCCGCAAACATCTTGTGGCCACCACGTCAGCTCCCCGCGGCCACGGAGATGCCTTCCAGCTCGGTGGCGGGCAGATTACTGCGACCAGGGGGTGCGCTCCAGCTGCGCGTCCCCCCATGCCGCGCTTCCGCGCTGCCGAGGTGCTGCCGGAGTTCGTCGTGTGGTCGGCGGAGCCGACTAGCACCCGGCTTCCTCTTCCTCGCTTCCTCCTTGGCGAACTCCCGGCCGGCGCCCCGGGCGGCCTCTAGCTTCAGGCCGACGGCTGCTGTAGCCGGGCCTCATGGGTTTCACTGGAGGTCTCCGCAGGTTGGAGCCTGGCCCTGGCCCGCGGTTGGCAGTCGTTTGCCCGCGCGCGCGGCCTGGGCCGTCGGTGCACCCTACACTTCAAGTTCAACAGTGATGCCACCCTCTACATGAGGGTGTTTGGGGAAGATGGTCGCCGCTCAGGGTGTTGCCCCGAGGGTGACGACCGCGGCTGGGAACCCGGCTCCGGCGATGACGGAGAGGGCAGCGCTCGCGCGGCAGGCGGCGCTCAGGGTTCTTCAAGCTTCTCCGGTTCTTCTTCAGGCGGCGACTCTTCTAGCGGTGGTCGTGGTCAGCCCCCACGCCGTCGTAACTGCTTGGAAGGTGGCAGCGTGTCCGCCCACCGTCGCGCCCTGGTGAAGCGCGAGAGGGAGTCCGCCTAAGCTCCGGAGGCAGCTCGGGCTTCCCTGCGGGCCGGTGTGAGGCGAGCTGCACCAGATTTGTTCTTTCTTTTCCTTTTTCCTGCGTAAAAAGGACAGTAGTGTGGAGCCCCGCGAGGGCGTGTATGGGTTATTGTTGTTAATCATCATTTTGCTTTCTTTATTGTACCTTCTGGCTACGTGCCCACGCGTGGATGGTTCCCGGCCCCAACCGTGGGGGCGACCGACCCAGGCCCTGTGTCTGTGTCGCGGTGCCCGAGGGGCACAGACTGGAGGGGTGCTCTTGCAAGGGGCCCAGGTCGCGAACCCTTTGAATGACTAGGATAGGGACTCTCGCAAGGGCGCTCGGCTCCCCCCCTCGCGAGGCTTTGCACCAGAGAAATCGAGGCAGGAGAATGAAAGGTCGAAGAACCGCAAGCCAAAGACGGCAACAACTTCAATAAAACTTCAAATGAGAAGGAACAAGCCAACCGTGGAAAGCAAATGAAAAGCCGCGTCCGACACCTAATCTAGTCTTCGACGTCTTCTCACCAGCGCGGAGCTAAGTGCTACCACTGGGCGTGGGAGGGAGCCCCAGGGCCTGAGGCCGGCGCTCCTGAGACTCCGGGGCGTGTACAGCCCCAACTCATTATTACATGAGAGTGTCACGGGCGGCGAGCTTCACAGGCGTTGGCCTTCTTCATAGGCTCCGGGCCTTTTCCTAAACACGATAGCTTCACAGGCACTCGCCTTGCTTCACAGGCTCTGGGCCTTTTTCCAAAATGCAATGGCTTCACAGGCACTCGCCTTGCTTCATAGGCTCCGGGCCTTTTCCTAAACGCGATAGCTTCACAGGCACTCGCCTTGCTTCACAGGCTCCGGGCCTTTTCCTAAACGCGATAGCTTCACAGGCACTCGCCTTGCTTCACAGGCTCTGGGCCTTTTCCAAAACACGATGGCTTCACAGGCACTCGCCTTGCTTCACAGGCTCTAGGCCTTTTCCAAAACGCGATGGCTTCAGAGGCACTCGCCTTGCTTCACAGGCTTTGGGCCTTTTCCAAAACGCGATGCTTGATAGGAACTCGCCTTGCTTCACAGGCTCTGGGACTTTTCCAAAATGCGATGGCTTCACAGGCACTCGCCTTGCCTCACAGGCTCTGGGCCTTTTTAGGGGTAGAACCTCCGGAGGTGCTGGATGTTCCATGCATTCTGGACCGGCACTCCCTCCTAAGTCTCCAAGCGCGCGGAGCTGGGCCTGGAAACATGAAAAACCTTGAACGGGCCCTCCCACATGGGAGAGAGCTTGTGCAGTCCCTCCCTGGAGAGAACCTGCCTGAGCACGAGGTCTCCTACCTCAAGAGTCCTGGGGCGGATGTTGCGGTAGTGATATCGCCGCAGTGCCTGTTGGTACCTCACCGCTCGTAGCGCGGCTTCTCGGCGATGTTCCTCCCCCAGCACGAGGTCCATCCCCCGCATGGCGTCCTGTCGCGCCTCGTCGAACGCCAGGACCCGCGCGGAGCGACGTTTGACCTCGTGAGGGAGGACCGCTTCGGCTCCGTAGACCAGGAAGAACGGGGTCTCCCCAGTCGGCTTGGTCGCGGTTGTGCGGATGGACCACAACACAGACTGAAGCTCATCATACCAACCTCTGCCACAGGCCTCCAGCTTCTTCTTGAATGTCCTGGTTTTGAGGCCCCTTAGGACCTCCACGTTTGCCCGCTCGGCCTGGCCGTTGCTTCGGGGGTGCGCCACTGAAGCGTAGCGTATCTGCTTTCCAAGGTTAGCACAGTATGTTTTGAATAGGTTACTAGTGAACTACGAACCGTTGTCCGTGATGATGCGATTCGGCACCCCGAACCGGCTCACGATGCCCTTGATGAACTTGACCGCGGAACCCGCGGGGATGGTGCGGACAACCTCTACTTCATCCCACTTGGTGAACTTGTCCACGACAACGTAAAGGTAGCGGTAGCCCCCTGGCGCCCGAGGAAATGGGCCCAGGATGTCAAGCCCCCAGACTGCGAATGGCCACGAAAGGGGGATAGTCTGCAAGCCTCCTGCTAGCTGATGGATCTGCTTGGCGTGGAACTGGCAGGCTTCACAAGCTTTCACTAGTTCCACGGCATCATTGAGCGCGGTGGGCCAATAAAACCCACTGCGGAACGCCTTGCCGGCGAGGGTCCGTGATGATGAGTGATGTCCGCAGTCTCCGCCGTGTATATCTCCCAGTAGTTCCTTCCCTTGCTCCCTGGAGATGCAGCGCAGGGATACATTGTTTGGTCGCTTCCGGTAGAGCTCTCCATCTTTGATGCAGTATGCCGTGGCCTGGCGTGCCACTCGCTCTGCTTCCTCCTCCTCCTCCGGCAGGGTCCCTTGCGTTAAGTAGCTCCGGAGCTCCGCGATCCGACATCCCTCCTGAGGTTCCATTGTCAGGAGCAGGCGTGCTCCCGAGGCTGGGCCACAGGCTGAGCTCCTGAGGCAGGTGGCTGGGGGAGCTCCTCCCGGGGCTGAGCCGTGTTTGATAATGACGGCAGGGCTTAAGGCTTGAAGAGCCGCTCCTCGAAAACGCCAAGCTCCTGAGGTAACCGCCTGGACGCGCGTTTGGCGATGTCATCGGCTTCCTGATTGGTGCCACGAGGCACATGCTGCAACTCCAGCCCCCAGAACTACTTCTCCATCCCGCGGACTTCCGCAAGGTAGGCTTCCATGTGCTCATCCTTCGGCTCGTACACCTTGTTGGAGAAATTGACAAGGAGCTGCGAATCACCCTTGATGGTGAGTCGTTTTACCCCCAGGGCAGCTGCGGCCTTCAAGCCCACTATTAAACCTTCATACTCCGCTATGTTGTTGGAGACCTTTTCACCTTGCTGGAAGCAGAGCTGCACGGCGTAATAGAGCTTGTCCTGAGTGGGCGATATAAGCACCGCCCAGCCCCGGCGTCATGCCTAGAGAACGCCCCATCGAAGTACATGACCCAGCCTTCTGGCGCCTCGCTTCCCGGGGACAGGGACCGATCCTCATCGGCCTTGAGGCCTGGCGCCTCTGTCCATTCTACCACAAAATCTGCCAACTCTGCTCCCTTGATGACCCTGGTCGTGCTGAATTCGAGCTGAAACGCTTGCAGCTCTATGTTCCACTCAGCGACCCTCCCAGCTGAATTGGGGCTCCTGAGCACTCTCTCCAGAGGGTATGAGGAGACGACCTTGATGGGGTGACCCTGAAAATAGTGCCGCAGCTTGCGCGAGGCCACCAGTAGCGCGAGGAGGAGTTTCTGAGGCATGGGGTACCGTGCCCTTGCATCCCACAACACCGTGCTGACGAAGTACACTGGGTGCTCAACGAGGTGGAGTGCATCAGTGCTGGTGGCTCCCTTCGGAGACCTTGGCGCCTCTTGAGGCAACGAGGACTCCTGAGACTGGCCATCTGGGAGTGGGGCCTCTTCGGCTTCCGGTGCGCCCCTCTGCGGCGGCTGATCCTCCTCAGCCACTGTAGTGGTTTCTGTGGGCCTTCCCCGTTCCTGTTCTGCCTCGTCTCGGGCCGCTGCTGCGGTTTTGATTCGACGCTCCTCTCTGACTGCCACCAAGGCTGCGCTGGCGGAGTAGGGAGTGGCGGCGAGGTAAAGCACCAGGTGTTCTCGAGGGCGCGGAGCCACCATGACCGGTGGACTGGTCAGGTATCTCTTGAGATCCTGGAACGCCTTGTCGGCCTCTTCAGTCCACTTGAAGGGCCCCCTTTTCTTCATTAGCTGGAAGAAAGGTAGCGCTCGCTCCCCCAACTTGGAGATGAAGTGCCCTAGCGCGGTCACGCGCCCCGTGAGCTTCTGCATTTCTCTGAGGGTCTTTCGCGGGCTCATGTCTTCCACTGCCTTGACCTTCTCCGGGTTAGCCTCGATGCCTCGGTGGGACACGAGGAAACCCAAGAGCTTGCTCGAGGGGACTCCGAACACACACTTCTCTGGGTTGAGCCATAGGTTCACTGTGTTGAGGCTCGCGAATGTTTCCTCTAGGTCTTGTATCAAGGTCCTGGCCTCCCGAGATTTTAGCACGATGTCATCGACGTAAGCTTTGACATTCTTCCCAAGCTGCGGGCCCAAGGTGATGTGCATCAGCCGCTGAAAGGTCACCCCTGCGTTACGCAACCCGAATGGCATGCATGTGTAGTAGTACACCCCACACGGGGTTAGGAAGGCTGTCTTCTCGACGTCTTCTACCGCCATCTTGATCTGGTGATACCCAGAGAAGGCATCCAGGAAGCATAACAGGTCGCATTCCGCAGTGGAATCGACGATCTGGTCGATGCGGGGGAGCGGGAACGGATCTTGCGGCCACGCTTTGTTGAGGTTGGTGAAGTCGACACACATGCGCTCCTTCCCTCCCTTCTTTGGCACAACGACAGGGTTGGCCAACCAATCTGGGTATCGGACCTCGCGAATGACCCCAGCGGCCTCTAATTTGCGGGTCTCTTGGATGATGAAGGCCTGCTTTTCTGTGGGCTGCCGCCTGGCCTTCTGCTTCACAGGGCGCACGTTGGGGCACACGTTGAGGTGATGCTCGATTACACTCCTGGGGATCCCTGCCAACTGGTCTGGCTCCCAAGCAAATACCTTCTTGTTTGCGCGTAGGAACCCGACCAAGGCCTCTTCCTGCTCGGGTTTGAGGTGGGCGCCTATGGTGAAAGTGGCGTTGGTGGACCCGTCCTCATCGACGGGTATCTGCTTGGTTTCTGCCTTGTCTTGGGTGAACAACTGCTTCTTCTTGGTGGGCGCAGCTCCTTTGGGCTCGGGGGCCTCCAAGTCGGTGGGTTGTGCCAACGCCGATGTCTTGAAGACGAGCTTGAGCACCCGCAGAGCGTCCCCTGTGTCCCCGTGCACGGTGAGGACTCCGCTGCTCCCGGGCATCTTCATGAGGTTGTATGCCGGGTGCGTCGCTGCCATGAATTGGGCCAGCGCTGGGTAGCCGAGGATGGCGTTGTAGGGGAGGCCGATGGGGGCGATGTCGAAGTCGACCAGCTCCGTGCGGAAGTTGTCGTAGGTGCCAAAGATTACTGGGAGCCGGATCTATCCCAGGGAGCTGGACGATCCGCCCCCAACGCCTGAGAGGGGCCGGCTGGGTCGGAGCCGTTCCTGGGGTATGCAGAGGAGACTGAAGGCCTCGACCGAGAGCATGCTGAGGCCTGCGCCGCCATCAATGAGGGTTCTGGTGACGGGCACCTGGCAGATGGTGGGGGTGCATAGCATGGGGAGCGCACCCGAGCAGGCCAAGTTGGAGGGGTGGTCCTCCGAGCTGAAGGTCAGGCCGGTCTCGGGCGCCGCCCGATCCAGGGGAGCCCCCTGCCGCGTGGAAACGGCGCTGACCCGGCAGATGAACGGCTTGACGTGGTGACTTGTGGGCGGCGCCGGCGAGCCACCCAAGAGGGCCGCGACGACCGGGGGTGTTGATGCAGCGCGATAGACGGGGGAGAGGTTGCGGGGCTCCATGGGCGCGCGGAGCGCGCGGGGCGAAGAACCAGCTGGGGTGAGCGTGGGAGTTGCGGTGCGGCCGTCTTACCGCACGGATGGATGCTGGGACGATGCTTGCCGCTCGTCCCCCGCTGGGCCGGTGGCGGCGTTGACGGCAGGTGACGGGGAACGACGTGGATGCCCACCGGCAGGGGCCGTCTGGGCGACGTGGGAAGCGAGTGCGGCCCGGCGCTCGGCGCGGGCCCAACGAGCGTCAGACATGGGCGCGATGGTCGGAGGAGAACGGGGTGGTGGAAGACGAATCCCGGCGCACCCCTACCTGGCGCGGCAAATGTCGGATTTCGGGTTCCGGCAGACCCTTGAGGTTCGAACACTGGGGTGCGCGCGGAGATTTTGCCTCCTACCTACCTGCACCCCTCCGCCATGCTAGGATCTAAAACTAAGGAAAGAACAACACAAGAGACACATGGTTTATACTGGTTCGGGCCACCGTTGTGGTGTAAAACCCTACTCCAGTGTGTGGTGTGGTGGATTGCCTCTTGGGCTGATGATGATGAACAATACAAGGAAGAAAAGCCTCGCGAGGGTCTGTTCTTGGCTGGGGCGGTGAACTGCTCAGTGGAGTTCAGTCACCTTCTCTCTCTCTCCGCCTCCAGCCAACCGACCCCTTTGCTATGTGGGTGGCTGGTCCTATTTATAGAGGCCCTGGTCCTCTTCCCAAATATCGAGCGGGAAGGGAGCTAACAATGGCAGGCTAATTTGAAGGGGGACAGCAAGTATCAGCTATCGTGACAAAAGTAGTCTTCGCCTGCACAAAGCTCTGGTGATGACGCCGTCTTGGGCTCCACGATGACCTCCATCTCGTAGTCCTCTTGGTCTTGGTCTCGTTGCACCGAAATGGCAACCTTTGCCTGATGCCTCGGTACTCCGCGGCTGCGCTTGCCCCCTTTGCACCAAAGAGGAAAGGAGGACGCTGCGCGGGCCGGCACCCGCCTGGCGCCCTGAGTCGTCATGGCTTGCGTCACGGGCACCTCGCGAGGTACCCCGCCTTGATCTCTCCGCCTCCTCGTGAGCCAGCCTGGCGAGGCCGTGCCTGAAGAAGCTCCACGTCGCCTGCCCCGCGAGGCTTGGCCCCTCGCGAGGGTCTTGGGTTGGTGTTGGTGAAGATGGGCCGCACTGGGCTCCCTTTTAAGCCACGCCGCAGGCCGCAGGCAGGCAAGTCTGGGGACCCCCGTTCCCAGAACACCGACAATTACTACTAGGTATAAACCGGCCATGAGGGGCCGGGTTATGCCCACAATGAGTTAGTCATGTTTGAAGCCCATGAAGACAAGAAGTATGGCGCTTTACGGAGGATATTTAACATGAAGGCCCAGGGCCGAAAGGCGGATTACAGCCCATAGACATAAACCATCATATGATATGTAACTTATGTTGTAAGGCAAGGAAAGGTAGAAACCGAGCCGAGCATGTTTATGAACCGGCCTCGGGATTCTGTAAATAGCCGGGCGTCAACCTGTGTATATAAAGGGACGACTCGGCGGCGGTTTAGGGACAACAAAACAATAACTCGAGAGCCAGGCAAAGCGGATTCGCTCCCTGGTCATCGAAACCCTAGAAATTCCATCACAACTAGACGTAGGCTTTTACCTTCATCGTAAGGGGCCGAACCAGTATAATTCCTCGCGTCCCTTATCCACTTTAACCCCTTCAAGCTAACCCGTCGCGATGGCTCCATGACTAAGTCCTTTCACGAGGACATCTGCCGTGACAAAACCACGACAAACATCAACTCTTTAGCATATCATACTTTAATGAGTGCTCACAATCATAAAAGATGTTCAAGATAGTATATTTATATGTGAAAACCTCTCCTTCTTTATTACTTCCTATTAATTGCAACGATGACCAAAACTATGTTGGTCAACTCTCAACAACTTTTATTCATCATACTCTTTATATGTGAAGTCATTACTCTCCATAAGATCCATATGATCTCTTTATTTCTTCTCTTTTATTTTATTCCCTCAAGATCATAGAAAATAATCAAGCCCTTGAATCAACACTAATATTTATTATATATAGCTCACGGACTCGATTACATAGGAAGAATCATAAAGCAAAACTCAAAACTAGATCATACTAAAATTTTATTCTACTAGATCAACATATTACCCAAAGGATCAAACTAAGAAAAACGGTAAAGATAAAGGTGATGGTGATACGATACCGGGGCACTCCCCCAAGCTTGGCAGTTGCCAAGGGGGGTGCCCATACACGTGTAATTATATCTCTTTTGCCGGTGAAGGAGTTGTTGTTGATGATGATGTAGGCTTGTCGTCCCTCTTCCAAGGCATAGGCTCACCATCATAGAAGGATGATCGAGTCTCCGGGATCCTTAAATCTGTAACCAAACTCATCCTCTTGAATCTATATTCATACTCATAGTTTTGATTTTGCAGGTCATAAATCTGGGCTTGGAGGTGCTCGATTTTCTCATGAAGCTTGAAGATGGCCTCCCCAATGTCCTTGGCGTCCAGCTTGTGGTTGTTGGTGAATTCCATGATCATTATATGATTGGAGTCGAGTCCATGTTCCACCATCTCCTGGCACTTGAAAACTTGTTGCTCCAATGCCTCAAGCCTTGTCTCCATGCTTCCGGTCCTCCTTGGTCCCTCAACATCGCCGATGTGCAGCAACCCCTCACGCATCTCAATGGTTTGAGGGTGTTGCAGCACCTCCGCAAGGTAGGGGTTGATGACCTTCTCGAAGAACTTGTCCTTGGGGGCACTTGAATACGCCATGGCGATCTAGATCTTTTAGAAAAACAGCTCAAAACAAAGACAGAAGATATTTGCGTGATAGGTGGTCAAAACCTTCGGGAGATTATATAATGAATTTTTGCCTACCAAAAGAAGTATCGTGCAGGAAAATAGAGTCCGGAGGGCACACGAGGTGCCTACGAGGCAGGGGCGCGCCCAGGGGGATAGGGCGCGCCCTCCACCCTCGTGGAAGCCTCGTGTCCTTCCCGGACTACTTCTTATTTTCCTATTTTCTTAAATATTCCAAAACGGAGAAAAATTTCCATTAGAACTGTTTTGGAGTCGGTTTACTTACCGTACCACATACCTATTCCTTTTCGGAGTCTGAAACGTTCTGGAAAGTGTCTCTTATATATTCCTTCGGGGTTATGGTTTTAATAATATTAGTTTCAACATTTATGGGATTACCTGAGATATAATGTTTGATTCTTTGACCGTTCACCACCTTCGGATTTGTGCCTTTGAAGTTGTTGATTTTTATGGCACTAGAACGATAGACCTCCTCGATAACGTAAGGACCTTACCATTTAGAGAGAAGTTTGCCTGCAAAAAAATCTTAAACGAGAGTTGAATAGCAACACATAATCGCCTACATTAAACTCACGCTTTTGTATCCTTTTTTCATGCCATCTTTTAACTTTTTCTTTAAACAATTTGGCATTCTCATAGGCCTGGGTTCTCCATTCATCAAGTGAGCTAATGTCAAATAACCTCTTTTCACCGGCAAGTTTGAAATCATAATTGAGCTCTTTAATGGCCAAATATGCCTTATGTTCTAATTCGAGAGGTAAGTGACATGCTTTTCCATAAACCATTTTATGCGGAGACATACCCATAGGATTTTTATATGTAGTTCTATAAGCCCATAATGCATCATCAAGTTTCTTGGACCAATTGTTTCTAGATCTATTAACGGTCTTTTGCAAAATTAATTTAAGCTCTCTATTGCTAAGTTCTACCTGACCACTAGACTCTGGATGATAAGGAGATGCAATTATATGATTAACATCATACTTGGCGAGCATTTTACGAAAGGCACCATGAATAAAATGTGAACCACCATTAGTCATTAAGTATCTAGGGACTCCAAACCTCGGAAAAATAACTTCTTTAAGCATCTTAATAGAGGTGTTATGATCAGCACTACTAGTTGGAATATCTTCTACCCACTTAGTAACGTAATCAACAACAACTAAAATATGTGTGTACCCATTAGAGGAAGGAAACGGTCCCATATAATCAAAGTCCCAAACATCAAAGAGATCAATAACGAGTGAATAATTCATAGGCATTTCTTGACGTCTACTAATATTACCAATTCTTTGACATTCATCACTAGATAAGACGAACTTACCGGCATCCTTGAAGAGAGTAGGCCAATAAAAACCGGATTGCAATACCTTATGTGTAGTTCTATCTCCAGCATGGTGTCCTCCATAAGCTTCATAGTGACACTTGTGTAGGATCTGTTCTTATTCATGCTCAGGTATACAATGTCTAATAACACCATCTACTCCTTCTTTATAAAGATGTGGGTCATACCAGAAGTAATGTCTTAAATCATAGAAAAACTTTTTCTTTTGCTGGTATGTGAAACTAGGTGGTATAAGTTTAGCAACAATGTAGTTAGCATAATCAGCATACCATGGAGCAGTGCGAGAAGCATTTATGATAGCTAATTGTTCATCAGGAAAGCTATCATCAATAGGTAGTGGGTCATCAAGAACATTCTCTAACCTAGACAAGTTGTCTGCAACAGGATTCTCAGCTCCCTTTCTATCAATAATATGCAAATCAAATTCTTGTAGCAGGAGAACCCGTCTAATAAGTCTAGGTTTAGCATCTTTCTTTTCCATAAGATATTTAATAGTAGCATGATCAGTGTGAATAGTTACTTTAGAATCAACAATATAAGGTCTGAACTTATCGCAAGCAAATACAACTGCTAAGAATTCCTTTTCAGTAGTAGCATAATTTCTCTGGGCATTGTCTAGAGTTTTACTAGCATATTGAATAACATTTAATTTTTTATCAACTCTTTGTCCTAGAACAGCACCTACAACATAGTCACTAGTAGCACATGATTTCAAATGGTAAATTCCAATTAGGTGGCTGAACAATAGGTGCAGAAATCAAGGCTTTCTTAAGTATTACAAATGCTTCTACACAATCATCATCAAAGACAAAAGGAATATCTTTTTGTAATAGGTTAGTCAAAGGCCGGGAAATTTTTGAGAAGTCCTTAATGAACCTCCTATAAAAACCGGCATGACCAAGGAAACTTCTTATACCTTTGATGTCCTTGGGACACGACATCTTTTCAATAGCATCAACTTTAGCTTTGTCAACTTCAATACCTCTTTCAGAAATTTTATGCCCCAAGACAATACCTTCATTAACCATAAAATGGCACTTCTCCCAATTGAATACAAGGTTAGTTTCTTCACATCTCTGTAAAACTCAATCAAGGTTGCTCAAGCAATCATCAAAAGAGGATCCATAAACAGAGAAATCATCCATGAAAACTTCACAAATCTTTTCGCAAAAGTCAGAGAATATAGCCATCATGCATCTTTGAAAGGTAGCAGGTGCATTACATAAACCAAAATGCATACGTCTATAAGCAAATGTACCGAAAGGGCAAGTAAAAGTAGTCTTTTCTTGATCATCAGCTAACACAGGTATTTGAGAGAAACCAGAGTAACCATCTAGAAAGCAAAAATGTGCATGTTTGGATAATCTTTCTAGCATTTGATCAATGAAAGGCAAAGGGTAATGATCTTTTTAGTAGGTTTATTTAATTTGCGGAAATCAATCACCATCCTATAACCTGTAATAATTCTTTGCGGAATCAATTCATCTTTATCATTAGGAACGATAGTAATACCTCCCTTCTTAGGGACACAATGGACATGGCTTACCCACTGACTATCAGCAACGTGATAAATTATACCTGCTTCAAGGAGCTTTAATATTTCCTTTCTTACCACTTCTTTCATCTTAGGATTTAGCCGTCGTTGGTGATCAATAACTGGTTTGGCGTCTTTCTCCAAATTTATTTTGTGTTGACATAGAGTGGGACTAATGCCCTTAAGATCATCAAGAGTATATCCAATAGCAGCACGGTGCTTCTTGAGAGTTTTCAATAATTTCTCTTCTTCATGCTCTGAAAGGTTAGCACTAATAATAATAGGATATATCTTCTTTTCATCAAGATAAGCATATTTAAGAGTATCAGGCAATGGTTTAAGCTCAAACAATGGATCACCCTTGGGTGGAGGAGGATCCCCTAGAATTTCAACATGCAAGTTGTGTTTCAAAATAGGTCCCTATTTAAAGAATACTTCATCAATTTCCTTTCTTTCATTCATAAACATATCATTTTCATGGTCTAGCAAATATTGTTCTAAAGGATCAGTAGGAGGCATGACAATAGAAGCAAGACCAATAATTTCATATTTACTAGGCAATTCTTTATCATTGGGGTTGTCTACGAATTTTAGGAAAATTAAACTCATGAGACATATCCCCTAAACCAACAGAAACAATATCCTTATTGCAGTCTATTTTAGCATTAACAGTATTCAAGAAGGGTCTACCAAATATAATGGGACAAAAGTCATCTTGTGGGGAACCGAGAACAAGAAAATCAGCAGGGTATTTAACTTCCCCACACAAGACTTCAACATGTCTAACAATCCCAACTGGTGAAATAGTATCTCTATTGGCAAGCTTAATTGTAACATCAATCTCTTCTAACTCAGCAGGTGCAATATCATGCATAATTTCTTGGTATAAGGAATGAAGTATTGCACTTGCACTAGCACCCATATCACATAATCCATGATATCAATGATCTCCTATTTTAACAGAAATAGAAGGCATGCCTACAACAGGCCTATGTTTATTTTTAGCATCATGTCTAGCAATTCTAGCAGCTTCATTGCAGAAGTAAATAACATGCCCATCAATATTATCGGCCAAGAGATCTTTAACCATAGCAATATTAGGCTCAACTTTAATTTGCTCAGGGGGTTTGTGTGTCCTAATATTACTTTTGTTGACTACAGTTGAAGCTTTAGCATGATCCTTTATTCTAACAGGGAAAGGTGGCTTCTCAATATAAGCAGCAGGAACAACAGGATCATTATAAGTGATAGTCTTTTCTTCAACTTTAATAGGTGCAGCTACTTTTACTTCAATGGGAGGATTATATTCAAACCACTTCTCCTTTGGGAGATCAACATGAGTAGCAAAGGATTCACATAAAGAAGCTACTATCTCATAGTCAAGTCCATATTTAGTGTTAAATTCATGGAAAGCATCGGTATCCATAAAAGATTTAACACAATCAAACTTAGGTGTTATACCTGACTCCTTACCTTCGTCAAGGTCCCAATCTTCGGAGTTGCGTTTAGTTCTTTCCAATAAATCCCATTTGAGTTCAATAGTCTTCATCATAAAATATCCAGTACATGAAGTATCGAGCATGGAGCGGTTACTGAGAGAAAGCCGAGCATAATTTTTTTGAATAATCATTTCTTTTGAGAGCTCATGATTGGGGCATGAATATAGCATTGACTTAAGCCTCCCCCAAGCTTGAGCGATGCTTTCTCCTTCGTGAGGCCAAAAATTATATATATAATTACGATCACGATGAACAAGATGCATATGATAAAACTTGTGATGAAATTCCAATTTCAATCATTTGTAGTTCCATGATCCCATATCATCACATAGCCTATACCATGTCAATGCCTCTCCCTTCAAAGAAAAAGGGAAGACCTTCTTCTTGATAACATCATCGGGCATACCTGCAAGCTTAAATAATCCACAAACTTCATCCACATAGATTAAGTGTAAATCAGGATGCAATGTTCCATCTCCTGCAAAAGGATTAGCTAGCAGTTTCTCTATCATAACCGAAGAAATTTCAAACTAAACATTTTTAGTAGGTTGAGGAAGAACTCTCTGCTCTACTGGTCGGGGTGAAGATACCCTGAACAATCCCCTCAAAGGATTATGTTCCATATTAACAAGTGACGGTAAATTTCAGCACACTATATAAATTTTTCCTTACCAAATTCCACCTACCAAAGGCGCTTCACTCCCCGGAAACGGCGCCAGAAAAGAGTCTTGATGACCCACAAGTGTAGGGGATCTATCGTAGCCTTTTCGATAAGTAAGAGTGTCGAACCCAACAAGGAGCAGAAAGAAATGATAAGCAGTTTTCAATAAGGTATTCTCTGCAAGCACTGAAATTATCAGTAACAGATAGTTTTGAGATAAGGTAATTTGTAACGAGTAGCAAGTAATAAAAGTAAATAATGTCAGCGTTCTCGGAACAGGGGTCCCCAGACTTGCCTGCCTGCAGCCCACGGCGTGGCTGGGCTGGCAGGTTCGTACGGCCCATCTTCATCGACAAGACATTCAAGACCCTCGCGAGGGGCCAAGCCTCGTGGGGCGGACGACACCAGACCTCCTCAAGAGCGGCCTCGCCAGGCAGGCTCACGAGGGGCAGAGAGATCAATGCAAGGCAAACCTCGCGAGGCCCTCATGATGTGAGCCATGATGATCGAGACCAGGCGGGTGCCAGCACGCGCAGCGTCCTTGTTTCCTTTTTAGTGCTAAGGGGGCAAGCGCAGGTGCGGAGTACCGAGGCATCAAGCAAAGGTGTCCATATTGGTGCAACAAGACCAGGAGCAGAAGGACGGCAAGGCGGAGGTCACCATGGAGCCCAAGACGGCGTCATCACTATAGCCTTTTGCAGGCGAAGACCACCTTTTGTCAGGATAGCATGTACTAGTTGTCCCCTTTCAAATTGGATGTTGTTGGCTCCCTTCCCGCTCAATATTTGGGGAGAGGACCAGGGCCTCTATAAATAGGACTAGCCACCACCGTAGATGGGGGATATCATCTTGGACCGGATCCACCCCACCAAGGCCACACACAAGTTCGCCAAGCACAAGGACACCTCAACCTCAGGAGGCTGTTCTTCCCCTTGTACTATTCATCATTAGCCCAAGAAGCAATCCACCACCACCACACTGGAGTACGGTATTACACCAAAACAGTGGCCCGAACCAGTATAAATCTTGTGTCTTTCTGTGTTGAGAGTTCGGCGTGTTCGTTTGCGTGATCTTAGAGAGCTAGGGCATGGATCGACAGGGAGAAAACCTTCGCGCGCACCCAAGTGTTCGAACTTTAAGGGTCTACCGGAACCCCAGATCCGACATTTGGCGCGCCAGGTAGGGGTGCGCTGAAGCCTCCGTCCGTCGCTCCATCGTCTCCATGGCAGATGCGCGCCGTGCTCGTGCTGAGCGCTGGGCTGCCCTCGCCGCCCACATCGCTCAGACGGCTCCGGTTGATGGGCCACCTCGCCGCTCCCCGTCGCCTGCCACCAAAGCCGTCACCGGCCCGACGAGGAACGAGCAGCAAGCATCCTCGCTGCAACCCTCGGTGCGGCGGGACGGCCGAAAGCCACTCCATCGCGGACCCCGACCAGTTCTTCTTCCCATGCACGTCGCCCTCCCGTGGACACAGGGGCCGCGCTTCTCATGGCGCACGAGCTCCTGCGCTATCGCCCGGTCGACGACCTCTACGAGGAATGGCTCGACCGCATCGCCGAGCTTGTCCGCGCCGCCGGGGGCTCTCCTGCGTCGTCCCTCTCTCCGCCTCTCCCTCTGCCAGCTACGGGCGACGTAGCTCACTGAGCGCCTCCACCACCTCAGCCCCAAGACGGCGCCTGATACGTCCATTTTGCATCATGCTTTTATATCGATAGTTATTACATTATGGACTGTTATTTCACTTTATGTCACAATACTTATGGCTATTCTCTCTTATTTTACAAGGTTTACATAAGGAGGGATAATGCCGGCAGCTGGAATTCTGGGCTAGAAAAGGAGCAAATATTAGAGACCTATTCTGCACAACTCCAAAAGTCCTGAAACTCCACGGAACATCTTAAAATAAATAAAGAAAAATCCTCGCCAAAGATGAAGGCCAGGGGGCCCACACCCTACTCACGAGGGTGGGCCCCCCCTAGGGCGCGCCCCCTACCTCGTGGGCCCCCTGATGGCTCTCCGACGCCCATCTTGTCCTATATGACGTCTTTCGATGAGAAAAAAAATAAAAAGGAACTTTTCGGGACGAGACTCCGCCGCCATGAGGCGGAACCTTGGCGGATCTAATCTAGAGCTCCGGCAGAGCTGTTCTGCCGGGGATACTTCCCTCCAGGAGGGGGAAATCATCACCATCGTCATCACCAACGCTCCTCTCATCGGGAGAGGGCAATCTCCATCAACATCTTCACCAGCACCATCTCATCTCCAAACCCTAGTTCATCTCTTGTATCCAATTCTTGTCTCAAAGTCCGGGATTGGTGCTAGTAGGTTGCTAGTAGTGTTGATTACTCCTTGTAGTTGATGCTAGTTGGTTTATTTGGTGGAAGATCATATGTTCAGATCGTATATGCATATTATTACCCCTCTGATTATGAACATGAATATGCTTTGTGAGTAATTATGTTCGTTCCTGAGGAAAAGGGAGAAGTCTTGCTATTAGTAGTCATGTGAATTTGGTATTCATTTGATATTTTGATAAGATGCATGTTGTCTAGCCTCTAGTGGTGTTATGTGAATGTCGACTACATAACACTTCACCATTATTTGGGTCTAGAGGAAGGCATTGGGAAGTAATAAGTAGATGATGGGTTGCTAGAGTGACAGAAGCTTAAACCCTAGTTTATGCGTTGCTTCGTAAGGGGCTGATTTGGATCCATATGTTTCATGCTATGGTTAGGTTTACCTTAATACTTTTGTTGTAGTTGTGGATGCTTGCAATAGAGGTTAATCATAAGTGGGATGCTTGTTCAAGTAAGAACAGCACCCAAGCACCGGTCCACCCACATATCAAATTATCAAAGTATTGAACGCGAATCATATGAACGTGATGAAAACTAGCTTGACGATATTCCCATGTGTCCTCGGGAGCGCTTTTCCTATTATAAGAGTTTGTTCCGGCTTGTCCTTTGCTACAAAAGGATTGGGCCATCTTGCTGGACTTTATTTACATTTGTTACTTGTTGCTCGTTACAATTTATCCTATCACAAAACTATCTGTTACCACTTATTTCAGTACTTGCAGAGAATACCTTGCTGAAAACCGCTTATCATTTCCTTCTGCTCCTCGTTGGGTTCGACACTCTTACTTATCGAAAGGACTACGATAGATCCCCTATACTTGTGGGTCATCAAGACTCTTTTCTGGCGCCGTTGTCGGGGACTGTAGCGCCTTTGGTAGGTGGAATTTGGTAAGGAAAAAATTTATATAGTGTGCTGAAATTTACTGTCACTTGTTACTATGGAAAGTAATTCTCTGAGGGGCTTGTTCGGGGTATCTTCACCCCGTCCAGTAGAGCAAAGAGTTTCTCATCAACCTACTGAACCTATTGAAAATGAAACTTCTTTTGAATTTCCTTCGGGTATGATGGAAAAACTGCTAGCTAACCCTTTTACAGGAGATGGAACAAAGCATCCTGATGAGCACTTAATATATGTGGATGAAGTTTGTGGATTATTTAAGCTTGCAGGTATACCCGATGATGTTGCTAAGAAGAAGGTCTTCCCTTTATCTTTGAAGGGAGACGCATTGCTATGGTATAGGCTTTGTGATGATATGAGATCATGGGACTATAAAAGATTCAAGCTGGAATTTCATCGAAAGTATTACCCTATGCATCTTGTTCATTGTGATCGCAATTATATATATAATTTCTAGCCTCGCGAAGGAGAAAGCATCGCTCAAGCTTGGGGGAGGCTTAAATCAATGTTATATTCATGCCCCAATCATGAGCTCTCAAGAGAAATGATTATTCAATATCTATATGCTCGGCTTTCTGATAACAATCGCACCATGCTCGATACTTCTTGTGCTGGCTCTTTTATGATGAAGACTACTGAATTCAGATGGAATTTATTGGATAGAATTAAACACAACTCTGAAGATTGGGACCTCGACGAAGGTAAAGAGATTGTGTTAAATCTTTTATGGATACCGATATTTTCCGTAAGTTTAGCACTAAATATGGACTTGACTCTGAGATAGCAGCTTCTTTCTGTGAATCTTTTGCTACTTATGTTGATCTCCCTAAGGAGAAGTGGTTTAAATATCATCCTCCCATAGAAGTAAAATTAGCTGCACCTATTAAACTTGAAGAAAAGACTGTCACTTATAATGATCCTATTGTTCCTACTTCTTATATTGAGAAACCACCTTTCCCTGTTAGAATAAAGGATCATGCTAAAGCTTCAACTGTTGTTCGTAAAAGCAATATTAGAACTTATACGCCTCCTGAGCAAGTTAAAGTAGAACCTAACATTGCTATTGTTAAAGATCTCTTGTCTGATAATATTGACGGGCATGTTATTCAGTTCGAAGGTGAAACTGCTAGAATTGCTAAACCTTGTGATAAAGATAAACATAGACCTATGGTAGGCGTGCCTGTTATTTCTGTTAAAATAGGAGATCATTGTTACCATGGCTTATGTGATATGGGTGCTAGTGCTAGTGTAATACCTATTGACTTATACGAAGAAATTAAGAATGAAATTGCACCTGTTGAGTTAGAAGATATTAATGTTACTATTAAACTTGCTAATAGAGATACTATTGCACCAATTGGAATTGTTAGAGATGTTGAAGTCTTGTGTGGGAAAACTAAATATCCTGCTGATTTTCTTATTATTGGTTCCCCACAAGATAGTTTTTGTCCCATTATATTTGGTAGACCCTTCTTAAATACTGTCAATGCTACCATAGATTGCACAAAGAATGTTGTTACTGTTGGCTTGGATGATATGGTTCATGAGTTTAATTTCTCTAAATTTAGTAAACAACATCGTGAGGAAGAATTATCTAGTAAGGATGAAATTATTGGTCTTGCTTCTATTGCCGTACCTCCTAGTGATCCTTTAGAACACTATTTGCTAGACCATGAAAATGATATGTTCATGAATGAAAGAAGGGAAATAGATGAAGTATTCTTTAAACAGGAACCTATTCTGCAACATAGTTTGCCTGTTGAAATTTTAGGGGATCCTCCTCCACCAAAGGGTGATCCCGTGTTTGAGCTTAAACCTTTGCCTGATAATCTTAAATATGTTTATCTTGATGAAAAGAAGATATATCCTGTTATTATTAGTGCTAACCTTTCAGAGCATGAAGAAGAAAGATTATTGAAAACTCTGAAGAAGCATCGTGCTGCTATTGGATATACTCTGATGATCTTAAGGGCATTAATCCCACTCTATGTCAACATAAAATAAATTTGGAAGCAGATGCCAAACCAGTTCGTGATCCTCAACGACGTCTGAATCCTAAAATGAAAGAAGTGGTAAGAAAAGAAATACTAAAGCTTCTGGAGGCAGGTATAATCTATCCCATTGCTGATAGTGAGTGGGTAAGTCCTGTCCATTGTGTCCCTAAGAAGGGAGGTATTACTGTTGTTCCTAATGATAAAGATGAATTGATTCCACAAAGAATTATCATAGGTTATAGGATGGTAATTGATTTCCGCAAACTAAATAAAGCTACTAAGAAAGATCATTACCCCTTACCTTTTATTGATCAAATGCTAGAAAGATTATGCAAACATACACACTATTGCTTTCTAGATGGTTATTCTGGTTTCTCTCAAATACCTGTGTCGGCTAGAGATCAATCAAAGACTACTTTTACATGCCCTTTTGGTGCTTTTGCTTATAGACGTATGCCTTTTGGTTTATGTAATGCACCTGCTACCTTTCAAAGATGCATGATGGCTATATTCTCTGACTTTTGTGAAAAGATTTGTGAGGTTTTCATGGACGACTTTTCCATCTATGGTTCCTCTTTTGATGATTGCTTGAGCAATGTTGATCGAGTTTTGCAGAGATGTGAAGAAACTAATCTTGTCTTGAATTGGGAAAAGTGCCACTTTATGGTTAATGAAGGTATTGTCTTGGGGCATAAGGTTTCTGAAAGAGGTATTGAAGTTGATAAAGCCAAGGTTGATGCTATTGAAAAGATGCCATGTCCCAAGGACATCAAAGGTATAAGAAGTTTCCTTGGTCACGCCGGATTTTACAGGTGGTTCATTAAGGACTTCTCAAAAATTTCTCGGCCTCTGACTAATTTATTGCAAAAATATATACCATTTGTCTTTGATGATGATTGCGTAGAAGCATTTGAAACACTTAATAAAGCATTAGTCTGTGCACCTGTTGTTCAGCCACCTGATTGGAATTTACCCGTTGAAATTATGTGTGATGCTAGTGATTATGATGTAGGTGCTGTTCTAGGGAAAAGAGTTGATAAGAAATTAAATGTTATTCATTATGCTAGTAAGACTCTAGACAATGCTCAAAGAAATTATGCTACTACTGAAAAAGAGCTTTTAGCAGTTGTATTTGCTTGTGATAAGTTCAGATCTTATATTGTTGATTCTAAAGTAACTATTCAAACTGATCATGCTGCTATTAAATACCTTATGGAAAAGAAAGATGCTAAACCTAGACTTATTAGATGGGTTCTCTTGCTACAAGAATTTGATTTGCATATTGTTGATAGAAAGGGAGCTGAGAACCCCATTGCAGACAACTTGTCTAGGTTAGAAAATATTCTTGATGACCCACTACCTATTAATGATAGCTTTCCTGATGAACAATTAAATGTTATAAGTACTTCTCGTAGTGCTCCATGGTATGCTGATTATGCTAATTATATTGTTGCTAAATTTATACCACCTAGATTCACATACCAACAAAAGAAAAAGTTTTTCTATGATTTAAGACATTACTTTTGGGATGATCCATATCTTTATAAAGAAGGAGTAGATGGTGTTATTAGACGTTGTGTACCTGAGCATGAACAGGAACATATCCTACGCAAGTGTCATTCCGAGGCTTATGGAGGACACCACGCTGGAGATAGAACTGCACATAAGGTATTGCAATCTGGTTTTTATTGGCCTACTCTCTTCAAGGATGCCCGTAAGTTTGTCTTGTCTTGTGATGAATGTCAAAGAATTGGTAATATTGGTAGACGTCAAGAAATGCCTATGAATTGGTCTCTTGTTATTGAACTGTTTGATGTTTGGGGCTTTGATTATATGGGACCTTTTCCTGCCTCTAATGGATATACACATATTTTAGTTGCTGTTGATTACGTTACTAAGTGGGTAGAAGCTATTCCAACTAGTAGTGCTGATCACAACACTTCTATTAAAATGCTTAAGGAAGTTATTTTCCCGAGGTTTGGAGTCCCTAGATATTTAATGACTGATGGTGGTTCACACTTTATTCATGGTGCTTTCCGTAAAATGCTTGCTAAATATGATGTTAATCATAGAATTGCATCTCCTTATCACCCACAGTCTAGTGGTCAAGTAGAGTTGAGCAATAGAGAGCTCAAATTAATTTTGCAAAAGACTGTTAATAGGTCTAGAAAGAATTGGTCAAAAAAACTTGATGATGCATTGTGGGCTTATAGAACTACATACAAAAATCATATGGTTATGTCTCCGTTTAAAATGGTTTATGGAAAAGCATGTCACTTACCTCTCGAACTAGAACATAAGGCATATTGGGCTATTAAAGAGCTCAACTATGATTTTAAACTTGCCGGTGAGAAGAGGTTATTTGATATTAGCTCACTTGATGAATGGAGAACCCAAGCTTATGAAAATGCCAAGTTGTTTAAAGAAAAAGTTAAAAGATGGCATGACAAAAGGATACAAAAGCATGAGTTTAATGTAGGTGATTATGTATTGCTATACAACTCTCGTTTAAGGTTTTTTGCAGGCAAACTTCTCTCTAAATGGGAAGGCCCCTATGTTATCGAAGAGGTCTGTCATTTCGGTGCCATAAAAATCAACAACTTCGAGGGCACAAATCCGAAGGTGGTAAACGGTCAAAGAATCAAACATTATATCTCAGGTAATCCCATAAATGTTGAAACCAATATTATCGAAACCGTAACCCCGTAGGAATACATAAGGGACACTTTCCGGAGCGTTTCAAACTCCGAAAAGGAATAGGTATGTGGTACGATAAGCAAACCGACTCCAAAACAATTTTTAAGGCAATATTTCTCCATTTTGGAATATTTAGAAAAATAGAAAAATAAGTAGCAATCCGGGAAGGACACGAGGGCCCCACAAGGGTGGTGGGCGCGCCCCTACCTCGTGAGCACCTCATGTGCCTTCCGGACTCCGTTTTCTTGCACGTTACGTATTTTGGTCGGTAAAAATTCATTATATAATCTCTCGGGGGTTTTGACTCCCGTATCACGCAAAAATCTTCTGTTCTTGTTTCGAGCTGTTTTCTGTCAGGGTTTTCCAGGCTAGGCATCATGTTGTCTCCCTCCTCGAACAATGGTGACAACGATGCTTGGCTAATGAAGATAGATCTGAAGAGGGAAGAACCCACAAGGGTCAACAAGGATGAAAGGCTCAAGAAGGCCACGGAGGATCAAGCTCCAGCAGCAAAAGGCACGCTCCAACTTGATCATAACCTTCTTACCCCAACTGAGATCGAAGCTTTCAAGATGATTGAGTTAGCTCATATACAAAAGAAGTATCTCACACAAGAAAATATTTTGTTGAAGGAGCGTATTGTTGCACTCAAGGGCATTATTCGCAAGCTGGAGGACCTCTTACGCTCGATGTGCGATTATCCGTCACCTCCACCTTCTTCACCAACCAAGGAGATATAATCACATGGGTATGGGCACTCCCCTTGGCAACTGCCAAGCTTGGGGGAGGTGCCCCGGTATCGTATCACAATCACAACTCCTATCTTTACCGTTTTTCTTAGTTCGATCCTATTAGTAGTATCTTGATCTAGTAGAATAAAGTTTATGGCATGATCTAGTTTTGAGTTTGCTTTATGATCTCTCTATGTAATAGAGTCCATGAGCTATATATAATAAAGATTAGTGTTGAGTCAAGGGCTTGATTATTTTGCCATGATCTTGGGTGAATAAAAGAAAAGAGAAAAAAAATAAAAAGAAACAAAAAGTTCATATTGATCTTATTGAGAGTAATGACTTCACATAGAAAGAGTATGATGATTAAAAGTTGTTGGGAGTTGGCAGACATAGCTTTGGTCATTGTTGCAATTAATAGGAAGTAATAAGGAAAGAGAGGTTTTCACATATAGATATATTATCATTGACATATTTTATGATTGGGAGCACTCATTAAAATATGACATGCCAAAGAGTTGATCTTGGACAAGGAAGACAACGTAATGAGTTATGTCTTTCTTACATCTGAGATAAAGTATGTTGTCATGGATCCTCTAACTTGTTGAGCTTACCTTTCCCCCTCATGCTAGCCAAATTCTCAGCACCAAGTAGAAATAGTACTTGTGCTTCCAAATAGCCTTAAACCAGTTTTGCCATGAGAGTCCATCATATCTACCTATGGATTGAGTAAGATCCTTCAAGTAAGTTGTCATTGGTGCAAAGCAATAAAAATTGCTCTAAATATGTATGATTGATTGGTGTGGGAGAAATAAGCTTTATACGATCTTGTGATGTGGAAGTAATAAAAGCGACAGACTGCATAATAAAGGTTCATATCACAAGGGGCAATATAAAGTGATGTTCTTTCGCATTGAGATTTTATATATCCAACCATAAAAGCGCATGGCAACCTCTGCTTCCCTCTGCGAAGGGCCTATCCTTTATCATTATCTTCTACCTTATGCAAGAGTCATGGTGATC
Organism: Triticum aestivum; assembly: GCF_018294505.1. Lineage (NCBI taxonomy): Eukaryota > Viridiplantae > Streptophyta > Magnoliopsida > Poales > Poaceae > Triticum > Triticum aestivum. The sequence goes on along the minus strand of NC_057812.1, from coordinate 495,940,395 downwards.
TTCACCTTTTCTTTTTCATTTTATCCTTTGGCAAGCTCAGCATGTTGGATAGAACATGATATATATATATCTAATTGGATGTAGCGGAGCATGAAGCATTATTTTTGACATTACCCCTGAGGTAAAAGGTTGTGGGGCAAAACTATAGGCCCCTATCTTTCTCTGTGTCCAATTAAAACTCCGTAACCACAAGTATCGCGTGAGTGTTAGCAATTATGGAGGACTAAATGATAGTTGAGTATGTGGACTTGCTTTTTAGCTCTGACATAGACTCTTTCCAATGTTATGATAAATTGCAATTGCTTCAATGAATGAGATTATAGTTTGTCGGAGCCCAATAAGGTATATGATTTAGTCTTTTGCATTGTGAATAGATCATCACTTGAACATAAGTAATCATATGACAAATCTATATATGTTGCTGTTATGAGAATAATCATGATGCCTTCAGGTCCGTATTTTATTTTTTATCGACGCCTCTACCTCTAAACATGAGGACATATTTATTGTTATCGGCTTTTCGCTTGAGGACAAGCGAGGTCTAAGCTTGGGGGAGTTGATACGTCCATTTTGCATCATGCTTTTATATCGATATTTATTACATTATGGATGGTTATTTCACTTTATGTCACAATACTTATGGCTATTCTCTCTTATTTTACAAGGTTTACATAGGGAGGGAGAATGCCGGCAGCTGGAATTCTGGGCTGGAAAAGGAGCAAATATTAGAGACCTATTCTGCGCAACTCCAAAAGTCCTGAAACTCCACGGAACATCTTAAAATAAATAAAGAAAAATCCTTGCCAAAGATGAAGGCCAGGGGGCCCACACCCTGCTCACGAGGGTGGGGGGCGCCCCCCTAGGGCGCGCCCCCTACCTCGTGGGCCCCCTGGTGGCTCTCCGACACCCATCTTCTCCTATATGAAGTCTTTTGATGAGAAAAAAATAAAAAGGAACTTTTCGGGACGAGACTCCGCCACCACGAGGCGGAACCTTGGCGTATACAATCTAGAGCTCTGGCAGAGCTGTTCTGCCGGGGATACTTCCCTCCAGGAGGGGAAAATCATCGCCATCGTCATCACCAACGCTCCTCTCATCGGGAGAGGGCAATCTCCATCCACATCTTCACCAGCACCATCTCATCTCCAAACCCTAGTTCATCTCTTGTATCCAATTCTTGTCTCAAAGTCCGGGATTGGTGCTAGTAGGTTGCTAGTAGTGTTGATTACTCCTTGTAGTTGATGCTAGTTGGTTTATTTGGTGGAAGATCATATGTTCAGATCCTATATGCATATTATTACCCCTCTGATTATGAACATGAATATGCTTTGTGAGTAATTACGTTCGTTCCTGAGGACAAGGGAGAAGTCTTGCTATTAGTAGTCATGTGAATTTGGTATTCGTTTGATATTTTGATAAGATGTATGTTGTCTAGCCTCTAGTGGTGTTATGTGAACGTCGACTACATAACACTTCACCATTATTTGGGCCTAGAGGAAGGCATTGGGAAGTAATAAGTAGACGATGGGTTGCTAGAGTGACAGAAGCTTAAACCCTAGTTTATGCGTTGCTTCGTAAGGGGCTGATTTGGATCCATATGTTTCATGCTATGGTTAGGTTTACCTTAATACTTTTGTTGTAGTTGTGGATGCTTGCAATAGAGGTTAATCATAAGTGGGATGCTTGTTCAAGTAAGAACAACACCCAAGCACCGGTCCACCCACATATCAAATTATCAAAGTATCGAACGCGAATCATATGAACATGATGAAAACTAGCTTGACGATATTCCCATGTGTCCTCGGGAGCGCTTTTCCTATTATAAGAGCTTGTTTCGGCTTTTCCTTTGCTACAAAAGGATTGGGCCATCTTGCTGCACTTTATTTACTTTTGTTACTTGTTGCTCGTTACAATTCATCCTATCACAAAACTATCTGTTACCACTTATTTCAGTACTTGCAGAGAATACCTTGCTGAAAACCGCTTATCATTTCCTTCTGCTCCTCATTGGGTTCAACACTCTTACTTATCGAAAGGACTACGATAGATCCCCTATACTTGTGGGTCATCAGCACCCTGGCACCAAGACGCGTGGCTCCGTGATGTGATCCACCGTGTTCCGCACCCACGCGGGAAGAAAGGAGCTGTCAAGAAGTCCCTCGATCGCAACAAAACGCTCCGCCGCTCCTCGCGCCACCGCGCCTGGACTGGCTACTGCGTCAAGTCCGTGCGCCACCTGTAGCGGCAAGGCCCGGACCCTGTCAAGACCAAGCTCCACCCCCAAGGCGGGTCCCGGTGACCACGGCTGGTTGCCGTGCCTTCACCCTCGAGCTGCGCAGTGTTGCCTGGCCAGGCAAGTTCAAGCCGGATCTGCCTCCTCGCTACGACGGCACCCCCGATCCCGAGGAGTTCCTGCAGCTCTATGAGCTGAGCATCGAAGCGTCCTACGACGACGAGAAAGTCATGGCAAACTGGTTTCCCATGGCTCTCAAGGAAGGCGCCCGCTCCTGGCTCCTGAACCCGCCGCCGGGCTCTATCTCCTCCTGGGACGAAATGTGCATCCGCTTCATCGCCAACTTCCAGGGCACTCACGACCGCCTCCCGGTCGCGGGCGACCTGCGCTGCATCAAGCAGCAACCAGGAGAGACCCTGTAGAAGTACATTCAGTGCTTCAATAGCGCACGGATCCAGATCCCCAAGGTGACCAACGAGGCCATCATCTCTGCATTCTCTGATGGCGTCCGCAACGTCAAGATGAAGGAAGAGCTCGCTATCCATGAAGAGATATGCACAACCCTGGAGTTGTTCAACATCGCGACCAAGTGTGCAAGAGCTGAGGAGGGGCGCCTCTCCCTCCTCGAGCTCCCTGCTGCAGACCCAGAGGAGAAGAAAACCAAGGCCAAGGATGTGAAGCACAAGGGAGCAGTCATGCTTGCAGCGGAACCAGACACCGAGGGTGGCAGAGACCAACCAGAGTCGTCTAAGAGCAGTCATTCGTTCTGCGCCATCCATAACCTGAACACCCATAACACCAGCAACTGTTAAGAGCTCCGAGCCATTCGTGAAGGACGCTTCGACCGACGCCCCGAGCGCGGCGACCGGGTCTACGGTCGAGGAGGAGGACATGGCGGCGGACGCTGGGACGACCGTGGCCCGCGTCAGGAGTGGCGCGACCGGCCTCGTGAGTATCGCTGGCAGGATCAGCCTCGTGAGGGCGCCAGGAGAGATCAACCTCGTGAGGATCGCCCTCAAGGCAACGCTGGGCTCCCACCGCTGCCGCCACCACCAAGAAGGAACGACGAGCACCATCAGGACGAGGGGGTTGGGGGCTTTCAGGAACCGCGTGCTATCACCTGCATCCTAGGCGGAGCCCAGGCCCCAGCCTCGCAGCGTATCTTCAAGCAGTTTGCTCGTGAAGTGAATGCAGTCCTCCCAAAGCTCGAAGCCACACACCCGCTCAGGTGGTCCCAGTGCCCCATCACGTTCAGCTCGACAGATAAGCTCAAGTGCGCAGGTACCACTAGTGTCCTCCCGATGCTTTGCTCCCCAGTCATCAGCAACATGAAAGTTACCAAGACCCTCATCGATGGCGATGCAGGGCTCAGCATCCTATCCGTCGACATGTTCGACAGCCTCCAAGTGCCTTATGAGCAGCTTCAGCCTACCAAGCCTTTCTCTGGAGTGACCGACAGTTCCACCACACCGATAGGGCAGGTCCGCCTCCCTGTCACCTTCGGCACACGCAACAACTACCGCACCGAGCTCATTGACTTCGACATCACGCACATCCGCCTGCCGTACAATGCCCTCCTCGGGTACCCAGCCCTGGCCAAGTTCATGGCGGTGACCCATCATGGCTACAATGTCCTCAAGATGTCAGGAAGCAGCGGGATCATCATGGTCTCATGTGAAGAAATAGATGCGGTGTGCTCCCTCGAGCGTGCCTTCCAAGCTGCAGCAATCGACGACCCCGACTGCAAGGGCAAGGGCCCTCCTGAGGCCGTTCCCAAGAAGAAGAAGCAGCTGCGCTGTGCCGGACCTCAGGAGGGTGGCGTCGCAGCCGGAGCCTCGTCAGGATAAGCGCCCGCTCCAGGGGCGCCTCCCTCCATCGCATAGGAAGGCGCGCCCGGCGCCCTTCTCGGGCAGGGCTCAGGGCCTTTCTTCTGGAAGGCCTCAGACCTTGCCCACATCATGAGGGAGGCGCTCGGGCACCACTTGGAGGCATGCTTCACGACATGTTTCCCTCAGGAGGACATAGGGCAAGGACCGCCCACCGTTCAGGAGTTCATCACCAAGATCACCCAGGAACTGCAAGACCCAAGGGCCATGCGCGGCAACTGTCGATCACAAGGTGCAGCTTTCCATCTAGGGGAGGATGTCGGGCTGCGCGTCTGCATCGACGTTCTAGGGCTCAACAGGGTCGCTTCTCAGGAGCTTTTCTGGCCTTCGCGTGTGGGACACTGCGAGGGCCCACCGCACAGCTACGTTTGCATGCCCTTTGGCCTGCCGAGCGTATCGGCTGCCTACCAGCGCAACCTGCGACGCCTCCTGGCAGATCAGGAGGCCAGGCACCATGCCGTCCTGATGGAGATTGAGATGGTCCTCAAGGAACCACCTGAGCCCCCAGAGCCTCCTGAGGCTCAGGGCCCCGGTGGCTCGTGAGGAGCAACCCCTTCGCCGTGCACCTTCAGCTGCCCCAACTCTCCTTCGTCAACATAACCAGGTGACATTTTCCAAGTTCATTTAGCTGGGAGCACCCCACGGGCTGCATCATTCCCAGGCCGCGTGGGTCCGTCCCTGTGGCATGTATCCCTTTCCTTATGCCTTTAGCTTACCTTGTTGGGAGCACCCCTCGGGCCGCATCATTCCCAAGCCGCTCGGGCCTGACCCAGTGGCACGTATCCCCCATGCATTACTTAAGCCTGCTACTCTCATGATTGACCTACCTATGATTACTACTTGCTCGATCGCAGCCCATCATGGGGGCCGTGCGCCGGTCGTCTTTCTTCAGGACCCTTCGCGTGAGTAAGATGAGCACGGTGTCTGTGCTCGGGTCCGTCCCTGCGGCGTAGATAAATCCAACGGCTGAGCTCTGTCTGGCGGGCCGGCCCCGTTTACGTCACCTCCTGGGGCCGTTGGTGCTTGGCTCTCCCACGTGGTAACCTCAGGAAATTCGTTCGGTGCAGGTCACCTGACCACCTCGTAGGACAAACATAGCGAACAAGAACCAAGACCAGGTGCAACCCGCCTTGAGGTAGAACCTCGTGAGTCCCGCGCTGGCTCATGGGTGCCCAGATACACCTCGTCTAGCCCTGCCGTGCAAGCCACGTGTCAGGGCGGGGCTGTACACGCCTCGGGGGCTCTCCGCAGAGGGAGCCCCCCCTCCCATGCACAAGTGGAAGCACCATGCTCCGTGCTGGCCGTCGACACTACCGAGGAGCGGCTATGCCCATGCACAAGCAGAAGCACTATGCTCCGTGCTGGTGATAAACAACTGAGGGCGTCCTCGCGGTCGTACCAACCTTAAGGAGCCCCAGAGCTCAACATCCAGCCTCACCGCAATGCCTCTGTAACGCCCCGGACACACCCGTCGGTGGTCTTTACTCCTGGCGGGATCTAGACTGGCCCCACAGATCAATACTAGTCTTTTCTGCACACTTTATCATCACTCGTGCGCACCCGGCCTCCCTCGTCTTCTCCCTTTGCTCCAGTTCCTCCAGTCGGCTGTGCTCCACGGCTTGCGCCTTCGTCAGCTCCCCCAGCTCGGCGCTGTGGCCCTTGATGGCGTCCTCCCGAGCATTCATCTCCTCCTCCTTCGCTTCGCGGTCGCGTGCCTCTTTTGCGCGCTCATCGCGCAACCTCTTCAGCTGACCCTCTAGCCCTCGGCAGCGGTCGCGGGCGGCCTTGACGTCCTTCAGCCCTGCCTCGCGATCGGCCGCAGCTCTGGCAACGGCCTGCTTCCCCTGCTCGGAGGCCGCCATGGCCTGGCTCAGCGACGCTCGAACGACCGAGTCTAAGCGAAGCCAGCCTGAGGCCAGCTCCAGGCGCCCAGTCACTAGGTGCGGGTCCGCGCCTAGAAGGTCTTCCCACAGCTTGGCCATCCCTGAGAAGACACGCTCCAAGGATACGGAGGGAGCAGAAGAATTTGGAGCAGAGGAGCAGCAGGAGGAGGAGGCAACGTCATTACCAGATCCTGGAGGATCGAGGGCTCCGGAGCCCTTGGGACCTCATCAGCAGAGCCGGGTGCCGGCACTTCCGGAGCCAGCGGGGCCACGGGGGCTGGTTCATCCTGCCGATGCTCCTCTTGGCCTCGCGAGGGCGACCGGGCAGGGGAGGTGCGCGTGCTATCACCTCTCTTCTCCGTGGAGGAGGGCACGGCTGCGGCACCCTCCATCCTCTTCTTCGCTGAAGATGCCGGCCTGATCATCCGAGGGCGAACATCAGAAAATAGCAAGTGCAAGCAGGAACAAGACGAAGCCCGAAGCACTTACTGATCCACTGCGACATAGTCCACCTTCCGCTTGGTGAGCCTGAAACCCAAAAACATCGGGCCCTGAGGAGTGGGCACACAGGCTCCGAGAGCAGAAGAAGGTGCAGCGGAAGGGCCGGAGCCGGCCCCAGGCGGCACCACGTCGGAGGCAGCATCCTGAGGGACCAGCGGCACCTTGTCGGGATAGGGGGCAGCTCCCTCAGCTCCTGGCGGGTGACGACCTCGGCATCGTCTGGAAGGGCACGGAGGATGCCAGCCTTGCTCAAGGGGGAGTTCTCCCCCATTCCCTCGGGGATCTCCTCCGAGTCTTCCTCCTCCTCTTCCTCCCCACGGGACTCATCAGAAGACACCTCCACCGGCTTCGGTGTTGCGGAGGCCCCAGCGAGCACCGGCGGCACCAGCCTGCGCGCGTCAAAGGTCGGCCTGGAGGCAACGAATTGCTCACAGTCCTTGCGACAGAACAAAGGAAGAAAGGCGCTCGGCGGGTACCCCTGGTTGTCCCCAACCAAGTGGCGCAGGACTGCAGTTAGCTCATCATCACGCAGGGCGGCCGGGCTCAGACGAACCTTGTCCTCTTCATCTCCAAGCTTCCACAAAAGGCGTGTGCGCGCCTGGAGTGGAGCAACGCATAGCGTCAAGAATTCCCTCAGGAGCATGACCACCGTCACCTTGGCCGCTTTTGCATTGCCTGGCTTCAAATCGGCCTTCATCTGCTCCAACACCGACGACGCCTGTGCATCAGCGAGCTCTACACGAGACCACCCCTTGTCAGATTGGGGCGCCTCCGTTGGCAGTTCCAAGTGTGGATGAGCGCACTTGGCACTCATCATGACCCATTTGGCCCTGATGTTGTCGACCCTCTTCCCGGTGTTTGAGATCGAGTTGGCCTGGCCACCCGCGATGAAGTTGGCGACCCGGGGATATGGCCACCGGTGACGCGGAGGAAGAATAAGTGGCGCAGCAGTGCCACGGATGGCATCATGCCCAGGTACGCCTCGGAGTAGTTGGCGAAGATAGACAAAAGAAGAATGGAATTGGGATGGAGATGCAGCGCCTACAACCTGAAGTGGTCGAGGACCTCGAAGAAGAAGTCAGAGAAAGGGGGAACCAACCCAGTGGCGATGCTGCTCGTGAAGAAAGGGAAGAAGGTGCTTCCCTCAGGCTCCGGCTCATCGGAGGCAAGCCGGAGCTCCGTCTTCCCCCTCTCGTTGCTCGCCCCCGCCGTCAGCAAGCGCGTGGCGGCTAGGCTCTTCTCCGTAACAGTGGGCGCGTCAAGGGCTGGCTCGAACCAAGACGGTGCCGAGGAGGACTTGACCTTGTGCGGTGCCCTTGGACGCAGATGTGGAGTGAAGTCGAGGCGGATCTGGAAGTTTCAGCAACAAGGAGCAAGAAAGGGGATCTGAAGCAAGGCGAGGAAGAAGCACTGAAGGCAAGCACTGTCTGCGCCAGCCTTTTTGTCAAGCCGGGCAGTTGCCGAGGCAGCGTGGGGAAACGAATATGCCCACGTCCAATCAACCACCACGCGGCAATCGAGGCCGCAGGCTTTTGGGGCCCATAGCGCTCTGCGCTTGACCCTTTGGCTTCGCCTCGAGGCCAAGCCCGAGCGCGTCTTGGGATCGGGGGCTACTGTCGGTGTTCTAGGAACGGGTGTCCCCAGACTTGCCTGCCTACGGCCCACGGCATGGCTGGACTGGCAGGTTCATACGGCCCATCTTCATCGACAAGACATTCAAGACCCTCGAGAGGGGCCAAGCCTCGTGGGGCGGACGACGCCAGACCTCCTCAAGAGCGGCCTCGCCAGGCAGGCTCACGAGGGGCGGAGAGATCAAGGCAAGGCAAACCTCGCGAGGCCCTCATGACATGAGCCATGACGATCGAGACCAGGTGGGTGCCATGCGGGCGCCAGCGCGCGTAGCATCCTTGTTTCCTCTTTAATGATAAGGGGCAAGCGCATGCACGGAGTACCGAGGTTGTAACGCCCTGAGACCGATGTGCTAGGTGTCCTCCAGTTATTCGTTGTTGTTGCCTTGTCTTTTCTTGCATGTCATGCATCTCATATCATGTCATCATGTGCTTTTCATTTGCATACGTGTTCATCTCATGCATCCGAGCATTTTCCCCGTTGTCCGTTTTGCAATCCGGCGCTCCTATGTCCTCCTATGTCCTCCGGTGTCCCTTTCTACCTCTTTTCGTGTGCGGGTGTTAAACATTTTCGGATTGGACCGAGACTTGTCATGCGCCCTTGGTTTACTACCGGTAGACCGCCTGTCAAGTTTCGTGCCATTTGGACTTCGTTTGATACTCCAACGGTTAACCGAGGGACCGAAAAGGCCTTGTGTGTGTTGCAGCCCAACACCCTTCCAAAGTGGCCCAAAACCCACCTAAACCCCCTCCATCGTCTTGGTCATTCAATCAGGATCGCGTGGCCGAAAACCGCACCTCATTTGGACTCTCCTAGCTCCCTCTACCTATAAATATGTGCTCTCCTTCGAAATCCTCGCGCAGATGAAACCCTAATTCTTCCCCTCGCGCCGCCGGACATTTCATCCCGCGCCGCGCCGGACATGTCCGCTCGCCACCGCCACCTCACTCCGCCCAATCAGGCGCCGCAACGTCATCAACCCCGCCGCCTCAGCCAACCGCGCGCCGCCACGCATCCCTGCGCCCGCGCGCCAACCGCGCCTAAGGCGCCTCCGCACCGCCGCGGGTTGCCGCGCCGCTCGTCTTCCACGGTGCCCGAGCCCCGCCGCCCCTCCCGCGCCCCCGCGCCGAGCTCACCGACACCAGGAGCTCGCCGGAACCGCCGCCCGACCTCCAGCGAGCTCGCCGGAGCACGAGAGCCGCGACGCCGCCCGTTCTGCTCCTCCGTCTTCTCCGATGGGCGCCCGGCCTCCTCCGGTCAGATCCGGGCTAGGGATGGCCGGATCCGCCTCCTCTGGCCGTCTCCTGCTCTATCCGACCGCCTTCCCCCTCAACTCCGGCGAACTGCTACAGTGTTTCCGGTGAGATTCGGATCTGGATCTGGAAGACGAGGGTTGACTTTTTCTCCCCGAAACCCTAAATTTTTGCAATCTTAGATGCATCATAACTTCCTAATCGTTGCTCCGATTCATGCGTGTAGCATATCAAAATGCTCGTCTCGACGAGCAGATCATTTCATCTCATTATATCATTTTCATTTGAGCTCATCTTGATGCCCAAAATGTCGTTAGAAGAGGGCTATGTGATGATAGTTTCAGATCTGTTTCAGCAAATGCACTTTTTTCATTTTTTCCATGATTAATGTGTGCATGCTATGATCCTGAGCTCTAGATATGTTTTGAAGAATGCCATGCCATCTTTACAGGGGTGTATGCCATGTATTTTTGTGATCCTTGTGGTGACTAGCACAAGCATGCAAAGTAGCTTACTCAATGATGCTGATTTCAGGGACTTAGAATTTCACTAAGTCCTTGCCCTGCTATTATTTTTATGCCATATGTTCATGTTTTTTCCTAGTGATCCGTGCCCCTTTTGAGCATGATCAGTAAGGATGTTTTGTAGATAATGTTGTGCTCTATCCATCCATGTCTTTGTTTGCAATTATGGAGCACCCTAGCTTGAGTCAATCGAGCTCTACTTTTGCTATAAAATGTTCCTGGCAGATTGTTAACATGTTTAGCAATTTTGCCGAGCTTGTTGTTGTTGATCCATGCATGCTATGATGTTGTTCTTGCCATGTCTAGCTTCTTTGTCATGTCTATTTGCTGGGTGTATGCATAGTTTGTCATGCAATGCCTCGTAGTGAGTGCATGGAGCTCGTAAACATGTCTACTTGATGTCTGTTTTGCCATGCTCCAGTTTTTCACTAAGTCTGAATCTGTTTATGTTTTTGCTATGTTCACATGCTTGCAATTGTATTTTCCGATCCCTTTTGGCTCATGGTCACTAAGGGACTTTTGTTGTATGCTTTGAGTAGCTTCATGAAATGCCTTGCTTTGCCATGTTATGTTCCTGTAGCATGTAGTTTTCATGCTCTAAAGTTTGCTTCCTGATGACAAATTCCTGACTTGCTGTTAATTTCACTAAGTCTGAAACCTGTTATCTTTTGCACTTTTGCCATGCTTGTTTGAACCTGTTAATGAGTGATTTAGCCGTAGCTCAGTGTTCATCTTTTGTTAAGCATCATGAGTGGATCCCTGCCATGTATTTTGTTGCTATGTTTGAGTGATGTAGCATATTTATCTTGATGCATTTAGAAGGCTACTTGTTGTTTATCGCAGACCGGTGCCATATTTGTTTTGCTTGCCATTTCCAAACCGTGCATCCGATTCCGGTGATCTTTATATCGGTTTCGACCGAAATCAATTCACCTTTCCAGTGGCACTCTTGGTTTTCCAAGTTGAGGCCAGGTTCAATCATTCCTTTCCAAGTCTTGCATATGCATCGCATATCACATCCCGCATATCATACCATGTTTGCATCATGTTGTTTGAGCATAGCACGTGGTTGATTGTGTCTCCCTTTGCTTGTTGTTCTTGCTTGGGTAGAGCCGGGAGATGAGTTCGTGTTCGAGGACCCATTGAGTACGTGTTCGAGGATCAAGCTTTCGTCTTCTCGGAGAACTTTGCAGGCAAGATGACCATACCCTCGAAATCACTTCTATCTTTGCTTGCTAGTTGCTCGCTCTTTTGCTACGCCTATGCTGCGATACCTACCACTTGCTTATCATGCCTCCCATATTGTTAAGCCAAGCCTCTAACCCACCTTGTCCTAGCAAAACCGTTGTTTGGCTATGTTACCACTTTGCTGAGCCCCTCTTATAGCGTTGTTAGTTGCAGGTGAAGATTGGAGTTTGTTCCATGTTGGAACATCGATATTTTGTTGGGATATCACAATATTTATTATTTAATTAATGCATATATATACTTGGTAAAGGGTGGAAGGCTAGGCCTTATGCCTGGTATTTTGTTTCACTCCAGCCGCCCTAGTTTCCGTCATATCGGTGTTATGGTCCCGGATTTTGCGTTCCTTACACGGTTGGGTTATAATGGAAACCCCTTGACAGTTTGCCTTGAATAAAACTCCTCCAGCAATGCCCAACATTTGTTTTACCATTCGCCACCTAGCCTCTTTTTCCCTTGGGTTCCGCGGACTCAAGGGTCATCTTTATTAAACCCCCCGGGCCAGTGCTCCTCTGAGTGTTGGTCCAAACTAGAGCCCTGTGAAGCGCCCCCTCGGGGAAACTCGAGGTTTGGTTTTAGTTGTACGGAGCGCTCATCTGAGTGGGCCCTGAGAACGAGATATGTGCAGCTCCTATCGGGATTTGTCGGCGGTGTTGCTGGACTTGTTTTACCATTGTCGAGGATGTCTTGTAACCGGGATGCCGAGTCTGATCGGATTGTCTTGGGAGAAGGAATATCCTTCGTTGGCCGTGAGAGCTTGTGATGGGCTAAGTTGGGACACCCCTGCAGGGATTTGAACTTTCGACAGTCGTGCCCGCGGTTATGGGCAGACGGGAATTTTTTAATGTCCAGTTGTACAAAACCTAAAGTTTATCTTAATTAAAATGCATCAACGGTGTGTGTTACCGTGATGGTCTCTTCTCGGCGGAGTCCGGGAAGTGAACACGGTGTTGGAGTTATGCGTGACGTAGGTTGTTCTAGGATCACTTCTTGATCACAGATTCTTGAACGTGCTTTGCCTTCTCTTCTCGCTCTCTTTTGCGTATGTTAGCCACCAAATATGCTAGTCGCTTGCTGCAGCTCCACATCATACCTTTACCCGTCGTATAAGCTTAAATAGTCTTGATCGCGAGGGTGTGAGATTGTTGAGTCCCCGTGACTCACAGATACTTCCAAAACCAGCTTGCAGGTGCCGATGATATCGTGCAGGTGACGGAACCAAGCTCAAGGAGGAGCTCGATGAAGATCTTGTCCTTTATGTTGTTTCGTTCTAGTTGATCAGTAGTGGAGCCCAGTTGGGGTCGATCGGGGATCTGTGTAGCATTTGGGGTAGTCTTCTGTTATTTTGGTTCCATAGTCGGACCTTGATTGTATCTGGATGATGTAATGCTTTATTCATGTATTGTATGAAGTGGCTATTGTAAGCCAACTATGTATCTCTTTCCCTTATGTATTGCATGGGTTGTGTGAAGATTACCTCACTTGCGACATTGCTTTCAATGCGGTTATGCCTCTAAGTCGTGCTTTGACACGTGGGAGATATAGCCGCATCGAGGGCGTTACAGAGGCATCAAGCAAAGGTTTCCATATTGGTGCAAGAAGACCAGGACCAGAAGGACGGCAAGGCGGAGATCACCATGGAGCCCAAGACGGCGTCATCACCAAAGCCTTTTGCAGGCGAAGACCACCTTTTGTCAGGATAGCTTGTACTAGCTGTCCCCTTTCAAATTGGCCATTGTTGGCTCCCTTTTCGCTCAATATTTGGGGAGAGGACCAGGGCCTCTATAAATAGGACTAGCCACCACCGTACAGGGGGGATATCATGTTGGATCGGATCCACCCCACCAAGGCCACACACAAGTTCGCCAAGCACAAGAACACCTCAACCTCAAGAGGTTGTTCTTCCCCTTGTACTGTTCATCATTAGCCCAAGAGGCAATCCACCACCACCACACTGGAGTAGGGTATTACACCACAACGGTGGCCCGAACCAGTATAAATCTTGTGTCTTTCTGTGTTGAGAGTTCGTTGTGTTCGTGTGCAAGATCTCAGAGAGCTAGGGCGTGGATCGATAGGGAGAAAACCTTCGCGCGTGCCCCAGTGTTCGAATAATAAGGGTCTGCCAGAACCCCAGATCCAACAAATAAGGTGCAGCAAGATGGCCCAATTCTTTTTGTAGCAAAGGACAAGCCTGGACAAACTCTTATATAAAGGAAAGCGCTCCCGAGGACACATGGGAATTATCGTCAAGCTAGTTTTCATCATGTTCATATGATTCATGTTCGGTACTTTGATAATTTGATATGTGGGTGGGCTGGTGCTTGGGTACTATCCATACTTGGAAAAGCATCCCACTTATGATTAACTCCCATTGCAAGCATCCACAACTACAACAGAAGTATTAAGGTAAACCTAACCATAGCATGAAACATATGGATCCAAATCAGCCCCTTACGAAGCAACACATAAAGTATGGTTTAAGCTTCTGTCACTCTAGCAACCCATCATCTACTTATTACTTCCCAATGCCTCCCTCTAGGCCCAAACAATGGTGAAGTGTCATGTAGTCGACGTTCACATTACACCACTAGAGGGATGATGAGGGAGTCCTGGATTAGGGGGTGTCCGGATAGCTGGACTATACCTTCGGCCGAACTCCTGGACTATGAAGATACAAGATTGAAGACTTCGTCCTGTGTCCGGAAGGGACTTTCCTTGGCGTGGAAGACAAGCTTGGCGATACGGATATGTAGATCTCCTACCATTGTAACCGAGTCTGTGTAACCCTAGCCCTCTCCGGTGTCTATATAAACCGGAGGGTTTTAGTCCGTAGGGACAACAATCATACCATAGGCTAGCTTCTAGGGTTTAGCCTCCTTGATCTCGTGGTAGATCTACTCTTGTACTACCCATATCATCAATATTAATCAAGCAAGAGTAGGGTTTTACCTCCATCAAGAGGGCCCAAACTTGGGTAAAAACATCGTGTCCCTTGTCTCCTGTTACCATCCGCCTAGACGCACAGTTCGGGACCCCCTACCCGAGATCCGCCGGTTTTGACACCGACAATGGTGCTTTCATTGAGAGTTCCTCTGTGTCGTCACTTTTAGGCCCGATGGCTTCTCTGATCATCAACGACAATGTGATCTAGGGTGAGACTTTTCTCCCGGACACATCTTCGTATTTGGCGGCTTTGCACTGCGGGCCAATTCGCTTGGCCATCTGGAGCAGATCGAAAGCTACGCCCCTGGCCATCAGGTTAGATTTGGAAGTTTGAGCTACACAGCCGACCTCCGCGGGGACTTGATCTTCGACGGATTCGAGCCGGAGCTGAGCGCGTCGCACTGTCACGATGGGCATGATCTAGCTCTGCCGCCGAACAGTGCCCTGGAGGCCGCACCCGCATTAGCTCCGACCCTTAATTCGGAGCCAACTGCGCCAATCGAGGATGGGTGGTTGGACACTGCCTCGGGGGCTGCAATCTCTACGGTGATCCAGCCGAACACCAGCCCTATTCTCTGCGAAGCCCGTGACTCCAAGGAGCCGGACTCCTCTCGAGACTCCGAGCCCTCCGCGCCCCTACCGATCGAACCTGATTGGGCGCCGATCATGGAGTTCACCGCCGCGGACATCTTTCAGCACTCGCCCTTCAGTGATATTCTGAATTCACTAAAGTCTCTCTCTTTATCAGGAGAGCTCTGGCGGACTATGGTCAACAAGGTTGGGATGCGGATGATGAAGAAATTCAAAGCCCACCCACCACCCACTTCGTAGCCACTATCGATAATTTAAACGACGTGCTCGACTTCGACTCCGAAGACATCGACGGTATGGACGACGATGTAGGAGATGAACATGAACCAACGCCTATAAGGCACTGGACAGCCACCTCATCTCATGATGTATACATGGTGGACACACCCAAAGGAAGCGACGACGAGGAACACAGGGATGCAACGAGGGATCGTTCACTCAAAAAGCAATCAAAGCAGCGACGTAAGCGCCGCTCCAAGCCCCGCCTCGACAGAGACAACAGCCATATAGACCCAGCCATAGAGCAGGATGAGCCGGCGGACGACGAACATGCCTTCGAGCAACCATCCGAACAGGGCAACTTGGATAAACAAACCGAACACCCCGTCCCTGGCGAAAACAACAGTCCGGACGACCTTACGCCGGATAGGCTCATGGAGCAGAAGAACCTCCACAAAAGGCTCGTCGCCACTGCACATAGCCTGAAAAAGTAGAAGCGGAAGCTCAAAACTGCGGAAGATGCACTCAGAATCAGATGGAGCAAAGTACGCAACACCGCAGACAAATATGGCGGCAGTCGCCGCACAAAAAGCTATCCAAAGCGAAAGCTACTGCCTGAATTTGACGAGGAGGCCTTAGAGCCCCCGCAGTCAAAAAATAGGAAAGCCACCTGGTCAGATAGATGACCGCAGGGCCAGCATGGAGCGGCAAGCGGCGCCGCACACAAGCAGGCACGCGATCCACCAAAGGATCCGCATCAAAAGGATGGCCGAGCCAGATCTATCTACGGGCCAAGAAAGCAAGCTCTAGTAAGCAATACAACACAACAAATATCCGAACATCACGGCACACCCAAATACAGGGGTGCCGCACAACCCCTATGTTTCACCGATGAGGTGCTGGACCAAGAATTTCCAGTGGGATTCAAGCCCGTAAACATAGAGGCGTACGACGGAACAACAGACCCTGGGGTCTGGATCGAGGATTATATCCTCCACATACACATGGACAGAGGAGATGACCTCCACGCCATAAAATACTTACCCCACAAGCTTAAAGGGCCAGCCCGGCATTGCCTCAAAAGCCTTCCCGAAAACACCATTGGAAGTTGGGAAGAGCTTGAGGATGCTTTCCGGGCAAATTTTCAAGGGACCTATGTCCGCCCTCCAGATGCAGACGATCTCAGTCACATAACTCAACAGCCCGGAGAGTCAGCCCGGAAATTCTGGAGCAGATTTCTTACTAAAAAGAATTAGATAGTCGACTGTCCGGACGCCGAAGCCCTAGCAGCTTTTAAGCATAATGTTCGAGACGAATGGCTCGCCAGACACCTCGGCCAAGAAAAGCCAAGAACAATGGCCGCATTAACAAGCCTCATGACCCACTTTTGCGCAGGAGAGGACAGCTGGTTGGCAAGATGTAGCACCAGCGACCCAAGTACATCCGAAGTTAGGGATGGAAACGGAAAACCCCGACGCAGCAAGGACCAGCGCCGGAATAAGGGAAACAGCCCAAAGAGCACGGCGGTCAACGCCAGATTAAAAAGCTCGCTGCAGAATCAGAGAAAGCCGCCCCTCAAGGATAACAGGGACGAGCTATCCAACTTAAACAAAATCTTGGACAAGATATGTCAAATACACAGTACTCCTAGGAAGCCTGCGAACCATACCCACAGAGATTGTTGGGTTTTCAAGCAATCCGGCAAACTCAATGCCGAACACAAGGGGCTCGACACACCAAGTGAGGACGACGACGAACCCCACAAGCAGAGAACCAGGAAACAAAAGGATTTCCCACAAGAAGTCAAAACAGTAAACTTACTTCACGTGACGAATAGAATGGCGCCAACAGAGATACGCGCCATACGGCCTATCGCAAAGGAGTCTCGCTAATGGTTGTTAAAACCGATCACCTTCTACCATCAGGATTACTCTAGAAGTATCCGGAATGCAGGCTGGACTGCCGTGGTATTAGATCCAATAATCGGTGGACTCCACTTTACAAATGTCCTGATGGACGGCGGCAGTGGTCTAAACCTGTTATACCAGGACACAATCCGCAACATGGGGATAGACCCAACAAAAATTCGCCATAGCAAAACCTCCTTTCAAGGGGTAATGCCAGGCCCGGATGCCCGTTGCATGGGTTCTCTCCGGCTAGAAGTTATGTTCGGCTCCCCCGATAACTTCCGTCGCGAAAAACTAACTTTCCACATCGCCCCATTCTCAAGTGGCTATCAAGCACTGCTGGGACGCGAAGCTTTCGCCCACTTTAACACAATACCGCATTATGCATCTCTTACAGTTAAGATGCCCGGTCCACGACGCATCATCTCATTAAAGGGAAAACATTGAGTGTTCCTCCCGTGCGGAAGACTGTGCGGCTGCCTTGACAACCCCACAATAAAGCGGCTTCACCAACCAAAGCACCTAAACAGGTCGTCAAGACCACGGACACGGCTAGACGAGTCCGGCATGAACATACAATTGATAAAGGCTTAATAGCCGTATACCCCTGTACTAGGGGCTCTACGCATATAAAACAAGAGACAATAAAGCTCAATTTTACCCATTTCGATCTATACTAAAGGTTAACTCATGTTCGGCACGATCTTTCTTCAACTAAGTTCCTCTCTTTTACAGATAAACACCATGCTACGCCCGTCCAGGATATGACACAACGGAGACACAGGCGCGGACGTGCAGCAGGGACCCGTTCCAAGGATTCTTTTCAGATTAAGACCCTGCGTAAACCTTTTTTTACTGTCTCTTGTTGGTACACATCCCCTGGTTTCTTGGTATAATCAAGGAGGAGGCTGGCGTTTTGGCATGTGGCCATGTCACAGTTTTGCGTGTACCTAGACACTAGGGGCTTATTACTAAGGGCGTTATCCTGCCCGCCCTCATAAAGACCGAAGACCTTAGGGAGTGTTTGGCGTCATGAGTTTGGCCTTATATGCATCAGCTCCGAATCATGTCTTTGGTCAAATGTTGGGTTTGCACGGCTCCTGTGTTTTGCTACCTTACGTTCCGCTCTATCGGCTAAGGCGGCACCAGGAGAACTACTGCGATTGTGCCCCGGTTCGGCCAGGCGAGCACCTCAGTGGAGAAAGCCAAAAACTGACTGACATGATATAGCATGAGACTGGTCAACCACTCGATGACTTACCGGAATCTTTAGGATTCCTCCGCATTAACGAAGGGCCGCTTCCCGGCCAGGCACATACGCGCCCCGAGTTCGGGCAAGCGCAGGCGCCACCAGGGGCTATATAAGTAGCCTCACTGTCAAACTCCTATGGCTAAGTGAAAGTGATAAAGCATCATAGTCCGATTGCCTAGTTCGCTGCGCTATCACCTCCTTTGTAGGACCAAGACGTTGGATCAAGTGTGAAAATGCGCCTTCTGCGAGCAACCCCGCATTATGTGCGTGGGGGCTGAAGCCGACGACTGCCATCTTCAAGATTATATATACATATATGTTAAACGGACGCCAAGGAGGTATTATAATACTTGCAGGCACAAGTATAAAAAGCTTCTACAATTTATCAAAATATTGTTTTACAATAATATATGCTATTCGAATATAGTATCCATCGAGCACTGCGTCTCTATTAAACGAGCGCCTTGCAGAACTTCCTGAAAATAGTGCTCGGCAGGTACTCGGCTTCCATCCGAGTCTGGGGATGCAACAGCGGTGGCCTCCATTTCCGCCCAGTATTTCTTGACACGGGCAAGAGCCATCCGCGCACCCTCTATGCACGCTGACCTCTTCATCGCATTGATATGCGGCACCGCACCAAGGAACTGATGCACCAAGTCAAAATAACTTTTCGGCTCTGGCCTCTGTGGCCACAGATGACTCATGACATACTTCATGGCGAGTCCGGACAACCTATTTAGCTCGGCCCATTCGGCCAAACAATAGGCTAATGACAATGGACCCTCCGGATTGTGGAACTGCGACCAAAAGAGCTTTTCCACTTCGCGATCTTCTTGATCTCGGAAGTGTTCGGCCGCATCTGCGGCACTCACTGCCAGATCCAGATAGGTGTCCGCCGTACTCCACATCTGGTCTAACGGAGCATGTTTAGGATCACATAACTTCCTCCGCAGCATAAAGGGCTTTCCAGCTGCGATCTCTCTGGCCTGACGCAGCTCCTCCTTCATGGCTCTCATCGCAGAGCGAGCGTCCTTGGCATCGGCAACGGCCTTCTCCAGGTCCGTCTGTTCCACACGATCTTCTTTTTCAAGAAGCTTGCAACGGTCAGCAGCGCTCTTCAGCTTCACAGCCATCTCGGTCATTTCCTTCTTGCTTTGGCAGTGAGCAGCCTGTTCGGCTTTCAGCTCTTCAATTGCCTTTCCGGCAGCCGCATCACTTTTCTTGGCTTGCTCCTTGGCTCGGGCAAGTTCCGCCCGAAGATTCTCCATGGCAGCAGCACCATCTGCATCAAGCGCACACATTGTAAGATACTGGCATAAAGCTCCTCTTACTAGGTGCCGCCGGAGGAATTACATACCTTGTGCCTCGTCAAGCCGCTTGTTGACAAGCGCGATGTCGGCATCTGCCACGTCAAGTTGCCGCTTTAGCTCGGCAAATTCATCAGTCCGGCTGGCCACCGGACACTTCGCCACCTACGTATGAAGGCAGCATATTAGACCTGGGATTATGATCCTCTGCGCGCCGTCACTTTTGACAACGCATAGAGTCTCAGGGGCTACTATCTACACAGGGCGCATCTTATTTATGCGCAACTATCCAAAAAGGGTACATTATTTCGCGTACCTCAAAACCTATCAGTAAACTCCTGACGGCCTTGTGCAATCCGCTCTCCACGGATGAAATCCTCTCAATCACCGTACCCATCAATGCACGGTGCTCTTCTGAGATAGATGCTCGACCTAGCAGATCCTTCAGCTCCTCCTACCGTGCACCAGACGGTGCCGGACTCGTCCGATGGCCCTTTTCGAAGGCCGGATGCGGAGGGCTTTGGGGGGCCATATGACTACCTTCCGGCCCTGCCAGATTCGGAGAAACCCTCCGCGACGATACCTCAGGGTCGCTCACCTCGCAAGGCGGTACGGCAGGGGGAGGCATTCCGCTCTCCATCATCTCCGGAAGAAGATCCCCCGAAGACGAGCTTTGCTGAGAAGGGCTAAGGTCCGAGCTACAAGGTAAATTTTCGATTACTTTTCTCAGATATAAAGCAAGGATTTCTCTCATTTCTTAAAAAGAAAACTCCTCTCTACTTACGGCTCGGTGGAGGGCTGATCCCCTTGAGGGCATAATTCGGCCGAAGTATCCCCCAGCACAGGACCCTCTGGCGAAGATTTCTTCCCCCGCTTTGAGGCCATGGTCTCCGGGTCTTCAGAGGCGATCCTCTTCTTCCCCTGAGGAGAGGAATTTTTGATTCCTCCCTTCCAAACAGCCTCCTTCGAGGAAGCCGTAGCTTCCTTGTCCCCTCCCTCGCTTTCCTCCGAAGGCACAACCTCCAACATCCTGACTAGCACGGGACCCGGCATGGTCTTGGGGAGGGGGGCCGGGCACCTGATTAGCTTTGCTTGCGCTATCCACTCCTGTTTAAAGGACAACTCTTTTAAGGGCAATTTTATGATAAATATGCGGATTGCGAGTCCGGGCACAGGGCTACTTACTTGAGTATCCGGGCGGTTGCAGCTCAGACATGCGTCCTCGGTCAAGTCCGGACACATTGCTTGTGATCCGAAGAACAATTTGTACATCTCCACGGGCGTCGCGCCCATAAAATGTTGGAGAGCTCGTGGTCCCTCCGGATTGAACTCCCACAGGCGGAGGGGGCAACGTTTGCAGGGCAGAGCTCGGCGAATCAGCATAACCTGTGTCACCACGACAAGACTGATATCTCTTTCTAGGAGATCTCGAATGCGGCCCTATAACAAGGGCACGTCCTTGGACGACCCCCAGTCTAGTCCTTTATTGACCCATGACGCTAGCTGTGGTGGGGGACCCGAGCGAAAGGCAGGTGGCACCACCCACTTGGTGCCCCTGGGAGAGGTAATATAAAACCACTCTCGTTGCCATAAGTTGGACTCCTCTTGAAAAGAGCCCTCGGGCCATGGAGCACCGGCATTCTTGCTTATAAAAGCACCTCCGCACTCCGCGTGCCGTCCCTCGATCATCTTCGGCTCTACTTTGAAGGTCTTGAGCCATAGTCCAAAGTGAGGAGTAATATGGAGGAAGGCTTCACACACGATGATGAATGATGAAATATGGAGGATGGACTCCGGAGCTAAGTCGTGAAATTCCAGCCCATAATAAAACATGAGCCCCCTCACGAAGGAATCCATCGGGAAGCCTAGCCCCCGAAGGAAGTGAGACATGAACACCACACTCTCACCAGGCTTGGGAGTGGGAATGACCTGCCCTTGAGCAGGCAGCCTATGCCAGATTTCGCCGATCAAGAACCTGGCCTCTCTCAACTTCAACATGTCCTCCTCCGTGACGGAGGAGGGCATCCATCGGCCTCGAAGGTCAGAACTGGACATTGTCGAAGGTCCGAAGCGTCTGAAATCTGGAGCCTTGGGTGTTGGAACTCGAGGCGAAGGGCGAACTCGTTTGAGATTTAAAGAAAGGAGTAATGCCTTGGTCTCTTTATAAGAGGTTGAATACCAAGGGCCCTCCCCGTGACCGTTTGGGACTCGCCTTTGATCGAGAAAACATACCAACGGGTACGGTTGGGTTACCCACGCCCGTATTGATGAGAATCCCGGAATAAAGGGACACGATCTCTTCTTTGACAAGACATGCCAAGGAAACCGCCTCGCTAAACGCGCTGAGGTGGGACAATAAAACGATTCGAATAAAGACTTGGCCGTGGTGTGATGTCACGCTACGGAATACGTCAGCAGATTAGATTTGTGTAAATATTATTCTCTCTATGGCAATATGTGGAAACTTATTTTGCAGAGCCGGACACTATCTTTGTGTTCAAAATCTTCTATGAAGTACTTGGAGGAGGAACCCGCCTTGCAATGTCGAAGACGATCTGCACGCCAGACTCGTCGTCATTGAAGCCTGGTTCAGGGGCTACTGAGGGAGTCCTGGATTAGGGGGTGTCCGGATAGCCGGACTATACCTTCGGCCGGACTCCTGGACTATGAAGATACAAGATTGAAGACTTCGTCCCGTGTCCGGAAGGGACTTTCCTTAGCGTGGAAGGCAAGCTTGGCGATACATATATGTAGATCTCCTACCATTCTAACCGACTCTGTGTAACCCTAGCCCTCTCCGGTGTCTATATAAACCGGAGGGTTTTAGTCCGTAGGGACAACAATCATACCATAGGCTAGCTTCTAGGGTTTAGCCTCCTTGATCTCATGGTAGATCTACTCTTGTACTACCCATATCATCAATATTAATCAAGCAGGAGTAGGGTTTTACCTCCATCGAGAGGGCCCAAACCTGGGTAAAAACATCATGTCCCTTGTCTCCTGTTACCATCCGCCTAGACGCACAGTTCGGGACCCCCTACCCGAGATCCGCCGGTTTTGACACCGATAGATGACAACATACATCTCATCAAAATATCGAACGAATACCAAATTCACATGACTACTTATAGCAAGACTTCTCCATGGCCTCAGGAACAAACGTAACTACTCACAAAGCATATTCAAGTTCATAATCAGAGGGGTATTAATATGCATAATGGATCTGAACATATGATCTTACACCAAGTAAACCAACTAGCATCAACTACAAGGAGTAATCAACACTACTAGCAACCCATAGGTACCAATCTGAGGTTTGGATACAAAGATTGGATACAAGAGATGAACTAGGGTTTGAGATGAGATGGTGGTGGTGAAGATGTTGATGGAGATTGACCCCCTCCCAATGAGAGGATCGTTGGTGATGACGATGGTGATGATTTCCCCCTCCCGGAGGGAAGTTTCCCCGGGAGAACAGCTCTGCCGGAGCCCTAGATTGGTTCCGCCTCGTGGCGGCGGAGATTTTTCTTAAAGCTTGCTTCTTATTTTTTCAGGGTAAAAGACTTCATATAGCAGAAGATGGGCACCGGAGGCTTGCCAGGGGGCCCACGAGGCAGGGGGCGCACCCAGGGGGTAGGGCGCGCCCCCACCCTCGTAGCCAGGGTGTGGGCCCCCTCTGGTACTTTCTTCGCTCAGTATTTTTTATTAATTCCAAAAATGACTTCCGTGAAGTTTCGGGACTTTTGGAGCTGTGTAGAATAGGTCTCTAATATTTGCTCCTTTTCCAGCCGAGTATTCCAGCTGCCGGCATTCTCCCTCTTCATATAAACCTTGTAAAATAAGAGAGAATAGGCATAAGTATTGTGACATAATGTGTAATAACAGCCCATAATGCAATAAATATCAATATAAAAGCATGATGCAAAATGGACGTATCACTCCACACATCGACCGCTATCCAGCATGCATCTAGAGTATTAAGTTCATAAGTACTGAGTAACGCATTACACAAGATGACATGATCTAGAGGGATAAACTCAAGCAATATGATATAAACCCCATCTTTTTATCCTCGATGGAAACAATAGAATACGTGTTGGTTCCCTTTCTGTCACTGGGATCGAGCACCGCAAGATTGAACCCAAAGCTAAGCACTTCTCCCATTGCAAGAAAGATCAATCTAGTAGGCAAAACTGAACTGATAATTCGAAGAGACTTGCAAAGATATCAAATCATGCATATACGAATTCAGAGAAGAACCAAATATTGTTCATAGATAATCTTGATCATAAACCCACAATTCATCGGAACTCGATTAACACACCGCAAAAAGTATTACATCAAATAGATCTCCAAGAACATCGAGGAGAACTTTCTATTGAGAACCAAAGAGAGAGAAGAAGCCATCTAGTTAATAACTATGGACCCGAAGGTCTGTGGTAAACTACTCACACATCATTGGAGAGGCTATGGTGTTGATGTAGAAGCCCTCCGTAATTGAACCCCCCTCCAGCAGATCGCCGGAAAAGGCCCCAAGATGGGATCTCACGGGTACAGAAGGTTGCGGGGGTGGAAAAGTGGTTTCATGGTTCCCTTGGATGTTTTCAGGGTATAAGAGTATATATAGGCGAAAGAAGTAGGTCAGTGGAGCTCCATGGGGCCCACGAGGGTGGGTGGCGCGCCTACCCCTCCTGGGTGCGCCTCCCTGCCTTGTGGAAGCTTCAAGTTTGTCATTTTTCTTTCTTTTCTTCTCCGGTGGATCCAATTCAAGCTTTCAGTGTTGATCATATTCATTTCCTTGTTTTAAATGTCTTCTCATGCACGTGCACCTCTTAATCTTTCACTTCTCGCTATTCATTTGTTCTGGAGTGCTGAAGATATCTCAGAAGGCTCGTCTTTTCATTCAAGATCAGTTCAACCTATTTCGAGGTTGTTATCTCATTCAAGCCATTTAATTCAACCGATGCAATCTCTCTTCAAAAGCATTCCAAAGGTGTTTCTCCTGAGTGGGCCCTAACCCACAGGTCTTTTCCCAGGATCTTACCTGACTCTTCTAATTTTCCCAGAGCTACCCTCAAATTCTTTTCGAAGTTTGATGTAAGAATGATTTATCATCAGTCATATGTATTTCTCCAAACATCTTTCAAATTCTCTCATCGTTGGCTCAACCTCTTTGCTTTTGAATTTCCCGGAGTGTCTAAACAATTCATGGTGGTGTTTCTCATCGTCATTCTCGGATTTGAAGACTGAAGAAGTGTTTCCTCTAAATCTTGCTCCGTTCTCTCGAAGATCCATGTCTCTAGCATTATGCCATCCTCTCATAATTATTTTCGATTGTGAGAATTCTTTTCACCCATCCGGAGCAATTCAGGAGTCTTTTCAGTTTGTTTCTCAAGATCCCATCATCTCAGAATTATTCATTCCAGCTTTCAGCTCTCGTTCACCAAATCTTGTCGGTGCATCATTCAAGTTTTCTCTAATCAGCTCGTGATCTCTTTGTTCACTTGTATTGAAATCCCCTAAAGTATCTTCGTTCATTCTCCAATTCTTCCCAGTGATTTGTTCCTTTGCTACTTTCATTTTCAATTCTTACGGTGGTTCTTTCAAAATTTATCTTCCTTCATTATCATATCAATACATTCGTTCTTTCAAATCCCACCAGTGGTTCGTTGAAGTCCTTCTCAAGTTTGTGCTATATCTCTCTTAATCCTTTCTACGAGAATAAGTAGTATGCCAAATCCATTGCTTCTCATCTATTTAAATTGAGGAAGGATAAACATACAATAATTCCTATTCTTATTTCCTCGAGGTGATTAATTCCTTACGCCGGAGTTCATTCGTGGTATCAATTCACGATTCAAGTTGCTAACCTTTCTTTTCCGGAGTTCCAACTTTTCGTGGATGTCTTGTCACGAAGATCCATCTAAATCATTGCAAGTCTTCACCTCTTGTTTTCAATTTCTCTTTCTTTTCGTTATCCTTTTATTACCGAAGTTCTTCATGGAGGCTCTACATGATGGTTCATCAAGGATTTAATTCCTTCTCGAAGTGTTCATCGAGATTCTTTTCGGAGGAGCTCAAGTATTCTTCATCTTGCATTTCGAAGTGCAATTCGTTCTACATTATCTTTTGAGGTCGTGTTATCTCATTTTTGACAATTACTTTGTGTTTTATGGACCACAAGTTGTTCGAAATGACATATTTTAAACCCATCATTTTCAATTCATTCATCAGATCCTTTGCAACCCATCAATCTCTTCATTGGAATTATCTTGGGTTATATTTCACCTAAAGTTTTCCCTAAGGATTGTTGCTATTTATGGTGCTTATAAATGACCCAAGTTCTTCATTTATCCTCCTGGTGAAATAAGCTTCTCGTCTCCTTGTTGATATCAATCCAATCTTTTGTTTCCGTATTGGCAGAATTTCACCTCAATTTTGAGAAGTTTTCCATAAGCCCACTACAAGCTTACTCTTTTCATTGTCGGTTTTCCAACAACTCTGTTTTAACCTTCTTGGAAGAGTGCTTTCCAAGCTCATTTGTGGCAGAAGTTGGCCTTTTCTTCTCCATTCTTATTCCAATGATCGATCTTCTATTCTTTCTCCCGGAGGCTTTGTGATGTTGCTCTATTCACTCATCATCTCGAATTGTGAGGATCGTGTTCTTTTCATGCTTACACATTTAACCGGAGTGTTCTTTTCATCTTATCAAGTTTTGCCTCCCTTCTCAATTGGAGTGTTGTCTGAAATCTTTCTTACCCATTGTGCCATTTTTTCAATAGTTCCAGAGGCAGTGTGTTGTTGATTTCATCAAGTATACTCTTATCTTGTCAAGTTCATGTTCAATTCCTTCCATTTATAGTCGGAGTTCCTACAAGGTGCTACCTCTTGAGCACTGTGTTGGTTTTCCCTTGAAGAGGAAAGGGTGATGCAGCAAAGTAGCGTAAGTATTTTCCTTAGTTTTTGAGAACCAAGGTATCAATCCAGTAGGAGGCTACGCGCGAGTACCTCGCACCTACACAAAACAAATAAATCCTCGCAACCAACGCGATAAGGGGTTGTCAATCCCTACACGGTCACTTACGAGAGTGAGATCTGATAGATATGATAATATAATATTTTTAGTATTTTTATGATAAAGATGCAAAGTGAAATAAAAGGCAATGAAAATAACTAAGTGTTGGAAGATAAATATGATGGAAGATAGACCCGAGGGCCATAGGTTTCACTACTGGCTTCTCTCGAGAGCATAAGTATTCACGGTGGGTAAACAAATTACTGTTGAGCAATTGACAGAATTGAGCATAGTTATGAGAATATCTAGGTATGATCATGTATATAGGCATCACGTCCAAGACATGTAGACCGACTCCTGCCTGCATCTACCATTATTACTCCACACATCGACCACTATCCAGCATACATCTAGAGTATTAAGTTTATAAGAATAGAGTAAGGCCTTAAGCAAGATGACATGATGTAGAGGGATAAATTCATGCAATATGATAAAAAACCATCTTGTTATCCTCGATGGCAACAATACAATACGTGCCTTGCTACCCCTGCTGTCACTGGGAAAGGACACCGCAAGATTGAACCCAAAGCTAAGCACTTCTCCCATTGCAAGAAAGATCAATCTAGTAGGCCAAACCAAACTGATAATTCGAAGATACTTGCAAAGATAACCAATCATACATAAAAGAATTCAGAGAAGATTCAAATATTGTTTATAGATAAACTTGATCATAAACCCACAATTCATCGATCTCAACAAACACACCGCAAAAGAAGATTACATCGGATAGATCTCCACAAGAGAGGGGGAGAACTTTGTATTGAGATCCAAAAAGAGAGAAGAAGCCATCTAGCTAATAACTATGGACCCGAAGGTCTGAGGTAAACTACTCACACTTCATCGGAAGGGCTATGGTGTTGATGTAGAAGTCCTCCGTGATCGGTGCCCCCTCCGACGGAGCTCCAGAACAGGCCCCAAGATGGGATCTCGTGGATACAGAAAGTTACGGCGGTGGAATTAGGGTTTTGGCTCCGTATCTGGTAGTTTGGGGGTACGTAGGTATATATAGGAGGAAGAAGTGCATCGGTGGAGCAACAGGGGGCCCACGAGGGTGGAGGGCACGTCTGGGGGGTAGGCGCGCCCCCTACCTCGTGGCCTCCCTGTTGGTTGCTTGACGGTGAGAAAATCACGTTCCCGAAGGTTTCATTCCGTTTGGACTCCGTTTGATATTCTTTTCTAGTGAAACCCTGAAATAGGCAAAAAAACAGCAATTCTGGGCTGGGCCTCCGGTTAATAGGTTAGTCCCAAAAATAATATAAAAGTGAATAATAAAGCCCAATAATGTCCAAAACAGAAGATAATATAGCATGGAGCAATCAAAAATTATAGATACGTTGGAGACGTATCAAGCATCCCCAAGCTTAATTCCTGCTCGTCCTCGAGTAGGTAAATGATAAAAACAGAATTTTTGATGTGGAATGCTACTAGGCATAATTTCAATGTAATTCTTCTTAATTGTGGTATGAATATTCAGATCCAAAAGGTTCAAGGCAAAATTTTAATATTGGCATACAGATAATAATACTTCAAGCATACTAACTAAGAAATTATGTCTTCTCAAAATAACATGGCCAAAGAAAGTTATCCCTATAAAATCATATAGTCTGGCTATGCTCCATCTTCACCACACAAAGTATTCAAATCATGCACAACCCCAATGACAAGCCAAGCAATTGTTTCATACTTTTAATGTTCTCAAACTTTTTCAATCTTCACGCAATACATGAGCGTGAGCCATGGACATAGCACTGTAGGTGGAATAGAATGGTGGTTGTGGAGAAGACAAAAAGGGAGGAGATAGTCTCACATCAACTAGGCGTATCAATGGGCTATGGAGATGCCCATCACTAGATATCAATGTGAGTGACTAGGGATTGCCATGCAACGGATGCACTAGAGCTATAAATGTATGAAAGCTCAACAAAAGGAAACTAAGTGGGTGTGCATCCAACTCGCTTGCTCACGAAGACCTATGGCATTTTGAGGAAGTCCGTCATTGGAATATACAAGCCAAGTTCTATAATGAAAGATTCCCACTAGTATATGAAAGTGACAACATAGGAGACTCTCTATCATGAAGATCATGGTGCTACTTTGAAGCACAAGTGTGGTAAAAGGATAGTAGCATTGTCCCTTCTCTCTTTTTCTCTCAATTTTTTATTTGGGCCTTTTCTCTTTTTTTATGGCCTCTTTTTTTCGTCTGGAGACTCATCCCAACTTATGGGGGAATCATAGTCTCCATCATCCTTTCCTCACTGGGGCAATGCTCTAATAATGATGATCATCACACTTTTATTTACTTACAACTATAGAATTACAACTCGATACTTAGAACAAGATATGACTCTATATGAATGCCTCCGGCGGTGTACCGGGATAGCAATGATGCATGAGTGACTTATATGAAAGAATTATGAACGGTGTCTTTGCCACAACTAAAATGTCAACTACATGATCATGCAAAGCAATATGACAATGATGGAGCGTGTCATGATAAATGGAACGGTGGAAAGTTGCATGGCAATATATCTCAGAATGGCTATGGAAATGCCATGATAGGTAGGTATGGTGGCTGTTTTGAGGAAGGTATATGGTGGGTGTCTGATACCGGCGAAAGGTGCGCGGTATTGGAGAGGCTAGCAATGATGGAAGGGTGAGAGTGTGTATAATCCATGGACTCAACATTAGTCATAAAGAACTCACATACTTATTGCAAAAATCTATTAGTTATCGAAGCAAAGTACTACGCGCATGCTCCTAGGGGGATAGATTGGTAGGAAAAGACCATCGCTCGTGCCCGACCGCCACTCATAAGGAGGACAATCAATAAATACATCATGCTCCGACTTCTTAACATAACGGTTCGCCATACGTGCATGCTACGGGAATCACAAACTTCAACATAAGCGTTTCTCAAATTCAAAACTACTCAACTAGCACGACTCTAATATCACCATCTCCATATCTCAAAACAATTATCAAGTTTCAAACTTCTCTTAGTATTCAAAACACTCATAAGAAAATTTTATTAATCTTGAATACCTAGCATATTAGGATTATTTAAGCAAATTACCATGCTATTTAAGACTCTCAAAATAATCTAAGTGAAGCATGAGAGATCAATAGTTTCTATAAAACAAATCCACCACCGTGCTCTAAAAGATGTAAGTGAAGTACTAGAGCAAAACTATATAACTCAAAAGATATAAGTGAAGCATATAGAGTATTTTAATAATTACCGAATCATGTGTGTCTCTCTCAAAAAGGTGTGTGCAGCAAGGATGATTGTGAAAAACTAACAATTAAAGACTCAAATAATACAAGACGCTCCAAGCAAAACACATATCATGTGGTAAATAAAAATATAGCTCCAAGTAAAGTTACCGATAGAAGTAGACGAAAGAGGGGATGCCTTCCGGGGCATCCCCAAGATTTGGCTTTTAGGTGTCCTTAGATTATCCTGGGGGTGCCATGGGCATCCCCAAGCTTAGGTTCTTTCCACTCCTTGTTCCATAATCCATCAAATCTTTACCTAAAACTTGAAAACTTCACAACACAAAACTTAAAGTAGAAAATCTCGTGAGCTCCGTTAGCGAAAGAAAACAAAACACCACTTCAAGATACTGTAATGAATTTATTTTTTATTTATATTGGTGTTAATCCTACTGTATTCCAACTTATCTATTGTTTATAAACTATTTTACTAGCCATAGATTCATCAAAATAAGCAAACAACACACGAAAAACAGAATCTATCAAAAACAGAACAGTCTGTAGTAATCTGTAGCTAGAGAAAGATCTGTAACCCCAAAAATTCTATAATAAATTGCTGGAAGTGAGGAATTTATCTATTAATCGTCTTCAAAAATAATTAACTAAATACCACTTTCCAAATAAAAATGGCATCAGTTCTCGTGAGCGCTAAAGTTTCTGTTTTTTACAGCAAGATTAGCGAGACTTTCCCCAAGTCTTCCCAACGGTTCTACTTGGCACAAACACTAATTAAACACAAAAACCACATCCAAAACATAGGCTAGATAAATTATTTATTACTAAACAGGAGCAAAAAGTAAGGAATAAAAATAAAATTGGGTAGCCTCCCAACAAGCGCTATCGTTTAACGCCCCTAGCTAGGCATAGAAAGCAAGGATAGATCTAGGTATTGCCATCTTTGGTAGGCAATCCATAAGTGGCTCTCATAATAGATTCATAAGGTAATTTAATTTTCTTTCTAGGAGAGTGTCCAATGCCTTTCCTTAACGTAAATTGGAATCTAATATTTTCGTCCTTCATATCAATAATTGCACCAACCGTTCTAAGGAAAGGTCTACCAAGAATAATAGGACATGAAGGATTGTAATCTATGTCAAGAACAATAAAATCTACGGGCACATAGTTCCTATTTGCAACAATAAGAACATCATTAATTCTTCCCATAGGTTTCTTAATAGTGGAATCTGCAAGGTGCAAGTTTAAAGAGCAATCGTCAAAATCACGGAAACCTAACAGATCACACAAAGTCTTTGGAATCGTGGAAACACTAGCACCCAAGTCACACAAAGCATAGCATTAATGATCTTTAATTTTAATTTTAATAGTAGGTTCCCACTCATCATAAAGTTTTTTAGGGATAGAAACTTCCAACTCAAGTTTTTCTTCATAAGATTGCATCAAAGCATCAACGATATGTTTGGTAAAAGCTTTATGTTGGCTATAAGCATGAGGAGAATTTAGCACAGATTGCAACAAGGAAATACAATCTATCAAAGAGCAGCTATCATAATTAAATTCCTTGAAATCCAAAATAGTAGGTTCATTGTCATCCAGAGTTTTGATCTCTTTAATCCCACTTTTATCAATTTTAGCATCAAGATCTAAAAACTCTGAATTTTTGGAACGCCTTCTAGGTAAAGGTGGTTCATATTCAGTCCCATCATTATCAAGATTCATATTGCAAAACAAAGATTTAATAGGGGACATATCAATAACTTTTAGATCTTCATCTTTATTATCATGGAAACTAGAAGAACACGCTCTTATAAAGGAATCTTTCTTAGCATGCATCCTAGCGGTTATTTCTTTCCACTCATCAATGGAAATTCTCATGGCTTTGAGAGACTCATTGATATCATGCTTATGAGGAATAGATCTAAGTTTTAAAGAATCAACATCAAGATAAATTCTATCAACGTTCCTAGCCAACTCATCAATCTTAAGCAATTTTTCTTCAATCAAAGCATTGAAATTCTTTTGCGAAGTAATAAATTCTTTAATATTAGATCTAAAATCAGAGGGCATCTTATTATAATTTCCATAAGAATTGTTGTAGGAATTACCATAATTATTAGAGGAATTACTAGGATACGACTTAGGATTATAGTTTCCTCTATACGCGTTGTTACCAAAATTATTCCTACCAACAAAATTCACATCCATAGATTCATTATTATTCTCAATCAAAGTAGACAAAGCCATATCATTCGGATCAGAAGAAACACTTTTATTAGCAAATAATTTCATAAGTTCATCCATCTTTCCACTCAAAACATTAATTTCTTATATCGCATGCACTTTCTTATTAGTAGATCTTTCAGTGTGCCATTGAGAATAATTAACCATAATATTATCTAGGAGTTTAGTAGCTTCTCCTAAAGTGATTTCCACAAAAGTGCCTCCCGCGGACAAATATAAAAGATTTCTAGAAGCAAAATTCAATCCAGCATAATTTTTTGTATAATCATCGACAAATTTAAACCATGCGTAGGGCAATTACGTATCGTTAATTTCATCCTCTCCCAAGCTTGTGCAACATGTTCATGATCAAGTTGCTTAAAATTCATAATATCGTTTTTAAGAAAGATGATCTTAGCAGGAGGAAAATACTTAGAGATAAAAGCATCTTTGCACTTACTCCATGAATCAATACTATTTTTAGGCAAAGACGAAAACCAAGATTTAGCATGATCTCTAAGCGAAAAAGGAAATAGCTTCAATTTAACAATATCATTATCCAGATATTTCTTCTTTTGCATATCACACAAATCAACGAAGCTATTTAGATGGGTAGCGGCATCGTCACTAGGAAGGCCGGACAACAGATCTTTCATGATAAGATTCAGCAAGGCAGCATTAATTTCACAAGATTCAGCATCGGTAAGAGGAGCAATCGGAGTGCTAATAAAATCATTGTTGTTGGTATTGGTAAAGTCACACAATTTAGTGTTATCTTGAGCTATCGTGACAAGCAAGCAATCCAACACACAAGCAAACGAGGAACGGGCAAAAACGAGGCAAATAGAGAAAGAGAGGGAGGATAGAGAGAGAGGGCGAATAAAACGACAAGGGTGAAGTGGGGGAGAGGAAAACGGGAGGCAAATGGCAAATAATGTAATACGGAAGATAAGGGTTTGTGATGGGTACTTGGTATGTTGAATTTTGCGTAGACCTCCTCGGCAACGGTGCCAGAAATCCTTCTTCCTACCTCTTGAGCACTGCGTTGGTTTTCCCTTGAAGAGGAAAGGGTGATGCAACAAAGTAGCGTAAGTATTTCCCTCAGTTTTTGAGAACCAAGGTATCAATCCAGTAGGAGGCTACGCATGAGTCCCTCGCACCTACACAAAACAAATAAAACCTCGCAACCAACGCGATAAGGGGTTGTCAATCCCTACACGGTCACTTACGAGAGGGAGATCTGATAGATATGATAAGATAATATTTTTGGTATTTTTATGATAAAGATGTGAAGTAAAATAAAAGATAATGAAAATAACTAAGTGTTGGAAGATAAATATGATGGAAGATAGACCAGGGGGCCATAGGTTTCACTAGTGGCTTCTCTCGAGAGCATAAGTATTCACGGTGGGTAAACAAATTACTGTTGAGCAATTGACAGAATTGAGCATAGTTATGAGAATATCTAGGTATGATCATGTATATAGGCATCACGTCCAAGACAAGTATACCGACTCCCTCCTGCATCTACTACTATTACTCCACACATCGACCGCTATCCAACATGCATCTAGAGTATTAAGTTCATAAGAACAGAGTAACGCCTTAACAGGATGACATGATGTAGAGGGATAAATTCATGCAATATGATAAAAACCCCATCTTGTTATCCTCGATGGCAACAATACAATACGTGCCTTGTTGCCCCTGCTGTCACTGGGAAAGGACACCGAAAGATTGAACCCCAAAGCTAAGCACTTCTCCCATTGCAAGAAAGATCAATCTAGTAGGCCAAACCAAACTGATAATTCGAAGAGACTTGCAAAGATAACCAATCATACATAAAAGAATTCAGAGAAGATTCAAATATTGTTCATAGATAAACTTGATCATAAACCCACAATTCATCGATCTCAACAAACACACCGCAAAATAAGATTACATCGGATAGATCTCCACAAGAGAGGGGGATAACTTTGTATTGAGATCCAAAAAGAGAGAAGAAGCCATCTAGCTAATAACTATGGACCCGAAGGTCTGTGGTAAACTACTCACACTTCATCGGAAGGGCTATGGTGTTGATGTAGAAGCCCTTCATGATCAATGCCCCCTCCGGCGGAGCTCCGAAACAGGCCCCAAGATGGGATCTCGTGGATACAGAAAGTTACGGCGGTGGAATTAGGGTTTTGGCTCCGTATCTGGTAGTTTGGGTGTACGTAGGTATATATAGGAGGAAGAAGTACGTCGGTGGAGCAAAAGGGGGCCCACGAGGGTGGAGGGCACGCCCCCTACCTCATGGCCTCCTTGTTGGTTGCTTGACGTAGGGTCCAAGTCTCCTGGATCATGTTCGGTGAGAAAATCACGTTCCTGAAGGTTTCATTCCGTTTGATATTCTTTCCTTGCGAAACCCTGAAATAGGCAAAAAACAACAATTCTGGGCTGGGCCTCCGGTTAATAGGATAGTCCCAAAAATAATATAAAAGTGAATAATAAAGCCCAATAATGTCCAAAACAGAAGATAATATAGCATGGAGCAATCAAAAATTATAGATACGTTGGAGACGTATCACAAGGTTCTCGTAATGTTCCTTGTTACTCTTTTCTAACAGAGTGTTTTCAACTTTGTCATCTTTGTTGCATTCTTTCTTTCAATTAGTAAAACCTCTCAAGGCTCGTGGTTTCACTCGTTTGTCAAAGAAGCAACTTAGTTTTATCTCTTCTCCTCTCCTTCCGCTTCCCTCCGGTGCCATCCTAGATCTCGGGACGAGATCCTCTCGTAGTGGTGGAGTGTTGTGATGCCCCGAGTCCGATGCGCCATGTGTCTTCCAGTTATTCGTTGTCTTTTCCATGTCATTTGGTTGCATGTTGCATCTTGCCATGTCATCATGTGCATTGCATCATCATGTTTTTCAAAACTTGCATTCGTCCGGATCTCCTCGTTCTCTCCGTTGTCCGTTCTGAGCCCAGACACACTTGCACCCGCCCGCGGCATGTCCGAAATAGTATTTTATAAGTGGCCGGAAAATGTTCTCTGAATGGGTTGAAAGTTGGCATGCGGTTCGGTTATGTTGTAGGTAGGCCGCCTGCCAAGTTTCATCGCATTCGGAGTTCGTTTGACGCCCCAACGGATAACTATAGCGGCAATATAGCTGGTCAAATCGTCGGGCGTTTTCGGTCTCCGAAAACTGTTGCCGGGCTTTCCCCCTCTTTCCTTCCTAGACCGTCTACATAGTCCACTACCTACCGCCAGGCCCAACCTAACCTCTCTTGTCAGCCCGTGGCCCTCCTCGCGCGCGTGTCCGAAACTATCCGGAACCCGGCCCGCTTTGTCGTTACCAATGGGTCCGGATCATCCCCAAACATCTACAAAACATCTCCGTTTTCTTTTTTTGGCTCCCTACCTATTTATTTCTCGTCCGTCCGATTGTGATCGGAGGGCCCGAGTAGCCCCTACCCAAAAATACACCTGCTATATATAGTCTAACCCTAGATTTTAGGAGCAATGTACCATCCTTCCCTTCACCCGCTGCCACACTCCCACCAAATCCCTCTCGGGATCCATCCCCAACCTACCAGGCTCCCCCTTCCTCGGGATCTTATCCGATCCAATCCAGCCACCACCAAAAAAACTCCCGAATCCATCGATCCCCACCGACGCCCGCGCCCGCAACCAGGCACCCGAGGCCGAGCCCCCTACCTCGTCCGCCCAACCCCGCCGGCGACCACCAGGATCCCGTCGCCCTCTCCTTCACTATCTTCTCCCTGCCTCCTTTTTTTCCTTCTGCTTTCTCCTCCCGTTTGCCTCTCTCTCAAGATCTCCCGCTCTCTCTCGGCTTGCTCTCGCAGGATGTCGCGCCAGCACCAGGGAACTGGAAGTCCGCCGCTGGTCAGGTACCTCGCCGTCATCCGCAACCTCCGCCTCGGATCAGCTGGCGTCACCGGGGCCGCGTCAAGTCCGCCTCCGACAAGCCCTGCCTCCACTGCCTCGCCAAGTTCCGTTGCCTGCTGCGTCCTCTCCGTCCTGCTCGTCCGCCTCCTTCCGGCCTCCCCGTCGCTTGCCAGAGTCCCAGCGCCTCCGCAAGCCACTGCCGCCGTGGCCTCAAGCCGCCCTCGAACTCCTCCGAGTGCCGCCCCTTGCCGGTCTCCTCTAACCGCCTCCACCGCAAGCCTTGTCGTCGGGAATGAGGAGCACGTCGCCCGACGCATGGACGCCGCCCTTCAGTACTCGCCTTCGACCAGTCCGAGCACCGGATCGGCGCCACTCCGCTGTGCCGTCTCCGGCCCCTGCCTGCCGGAGCCGTGCCTTCCCCCATGCCCGCGAGCCCGCGCCGGCCATCTACCTCGCTGGCAACGACGAACAAGGCGGCCATGGCCCCTGCTTCGAACGAACTAGCACAGCCATGCAGGTGTTGACCACGCCTTCCTCATCCGTGTGGACCGCGCCTTGCCTCCTCTCCAGCTGGGCTTGGCCCATGTGTGAGCAGCCCTTCCAGCCCCTCTGCTCTGTTGTGGCCCAACTAGTTTTGGCCCGTTTCACGTTTTTTTCACTGAACGAATTTCCTTTTATCCAGATTTTAACAGTTTTACAGAAGAAGTCCCCCTACATCATGCATATCATAACTCACCAAACGTGCATCAGATCTAAATAAGTTATATATGAAACTTGACTAAAATTTCATCTAGTTCCACAATCTCCAACTTTCAACCATGTTTAAAATGTTGTTTGGTTAAATTTGCTCCTATGCCATGCTAAAATGATTTCTTTCATAACTTTTTAACCGTAGCTCCAAATTTAATAAA
The DNA here is from genome assembly GCF_018294505.1 of Triticum aestivum. Lineage (NCBI taxonomy): Eukaryota > Viridiplantae > Streptophyta > Magnoliopsida > Poales > Poaceae > Triticum > Triticum aestivum. Next base: position 495,903,696 of record NC_057812.1, on the reverse strand, counting down.
CTTTATATGTAAATGGGGTAGAAAAATGCCTAGTTTAACATGGTGGCTTTACTTTGCATGTTTAACAACTCTAAAATATGGTTTAGGGCAGAACAGTACCAAACCTAAAATATGCACATGAGGAGTTTCCGGACTTGTTGTTTTGTTGTTCCGGCCTCATTTAAACTTGCCTAGATAGGTAGTTATCATTTGCTTCACCATATTACCATGTTTAAGAACATTTAATATTGTTGAGTACCTAAATGGGAGTGAACTAAATAATCGAATGTGGTGTTCCGTCAATGTGCAACTCGTTGCATATTGAGCTCCCCTTAATTTGTAGTTTTGTTTGTTGCACTTTGCCATGCCATGCCGCATTAAACCGGACATGCATCATACTTGATTATTCATCATGCCATGTTTATGTGGTGGTTGTTTACTATGTTGTCTGCTTCTTTCTGGGTTACTTCTCTCGTTAGCTTCGGTTCCATTCCGGAGTTGTGGGGATTCGTTTGACTACGTCCATTTGTCTTCCTCGTGGACTCGTGCTTCTTCCTTGCGGGATCTCAGGCAAGATGACCATACCCTCGAAATCACTTCTCTCTTTGCTTGCTAGTTGTTTTCTCTATTGCTATGTCGCGCTACCTACCACTTGTTATATCATGCCTCCCATATTGCCATGTCAAGCCTCTAACCCACCTTTCCTAGCAAACCGTTGTTTGGCTATGTTACTGCTTTTGCTCAGGCCCTCTTATAGCGTTGCTAGTTGTAGGTGAAGTTGAAGTTTGTTCCATGTTGGAACATGGATATGTTGGGAGATCACAATATCTCTTATTTAGTTAATGCATCTATATACTTGGTAAAGGGTGGAAGGCTCAGCCTTATGCCTGGTGTTTTGTTCCACTCTTGCCGCCCTAGTTTCCGTCATACCGGTGTTATGTTCCTTGATTTTGCGTCCCTTACGCGGTTGGGTGTTATGGGAACCCCTTGACAGTTCGCTTTGAATAAAACTCCTCCAGCAAGGCCCAACCTTGATTTTACATTTTCCTAACAACCTATTACCCTTCCCTTGGGTCGGCCAACCCGAGGGTCGCCTTTATTTTAACCCCCCCCGGGCCAGTGCTTCTCGAAGTGTTGGTACGAACCGAGTATACTGCGGGGCCACCTCGGGGAAACTTGAGGTTTGGTTTTACTAGTAGGATGTCTCATCTGGTGTTGCCCTGAGAACGAGATATGTGCAGCTCCTATCGGGATGTCGGCGCATCGGGCGGTCTTGATGGTCTTGTTTTACCATTGTCGAAATGTCTTGTAACTGGGATTCCGAGTTTGATCGGGTCTTCCTGGGAGAAGGAATATCCTTCGTTGACCGTGAGAGCTTGTGATGGGCTAAGTTGGGACACCCCTGCAGGGTTTTGAACTTTTGAAAGTCATGCCCGCGATTATGGGCAGATGGGAATTTGTTAATATCCGGTTGTAGAGAACTTGACACTTAACTTAATTAAAATGCATCAACTGCGTGTGTAGCCGTGATGGTCTCTTTTCGGCGGAGTTCGAGAAGTGAAGACGGTTCTTTTGTTATGCTTGAACGTAAGTAGATTCAGGATCACTTCTAGTTCACGACCATTGCGTTGCTTCTCGTCTCGCTCTTATTTGCGTAAGTTAGCCACCATATATGCTTAGTGCTTGCTATAGCTCCACCTCACTACCCCGTTCCTACCCATGAGCTTAAATAGTCTTGATCTCGCGGGTGTGAGATTGCTGAGTCCTTGTGACTCACATATACTTCCAAACAGTTGCAGGTGCCGATGATACCAGTGCAGGTGATGCAACCCAGCTCAAGTGGGAGCTTGATGAAGATCTTGTTTGTTGTGTTATTTTTCATTTTCGGTTGATCAGTAGTGGAGCCCAGTTGGGACGATCGGGGATCTAGCATTTGGGGTTGTCTTATTTTATTTTGGTTCCATAGTCGGGCCTTGTTTGTATTCTGGATGATGTATGTTTAACTTGCATTTGTGTGAAGTGGCGATTGTAAGACGGCTCTTTATCCCTTTCTTATTCAGTACATGGGATTGTGTGAAGATTTTCCCTCTTGTGACAAACCTACAATGCGGCTATGCCTCTAAGTCGTGCCCCGACCCGTGGGAGATATAGCCGCATCGTGGGTGTTACATCATCGAACGTTAAGCGTGCGGACCCTACGGGTTCGAGAACTATGTAGACATGACCGAGACACATCTCCGGTCAATAACCAATAGAGGAACCTGGATGCTCATATTGGGTCCTACATATTCTACGAAGATCTTTATCGGTCAAACCGCATAACAACATACATTGTTCCCTTTGTTATCAGTATGTTACTTGCCCGAGATTCAATCATCGGTATCTTAATACCTAGTTCAATCTCATTACCGACAAGTCTCTTTACTCGTTCCGTAATGCATCATCCCGCAACTAACTCACTAGTCACATTGCTTTCAAGGCTTATAGTGATGTGCATTACTGAGAGGGCCCAGAGATACCTCTCCGATAGATGGATTTACAAATCCTAATCTCGATCTATGCCAACTCAACAAACACCATTGGAGACACCTGTAGAGCATCTTTATAATCACCCAGTTATGTTGTGACGTTTGATAGCACACAAGGTGTTCCTCTGGTATTCAGGAGTTGCATAATCTCATAGTCATAGGAACATGTATAAGCCATGAAGAAAGCAATAGCAATAAACTAAACAATCATAGTGCTATGCTAACGGATGAGTCTAGTCCATCACATCATTCTCTAATGATGTGATCTCGTTCGTCAAATGACGACACATGTCCATGGCTAGGAAACTTAACCATCTTTGATTAACGAGCTAGTCAAGTAGAGGCATATTGGGGACACTTTGTTTGTTTATGTATTCACACATGTACTAAGTTTCTGGTTAATACAATTCTAGCATGAATAAAAAACATTTAAAATGATATAAGGAAATATAAATAACAACTTTATTATTGCCTCTAGGGCATATTTCCTTCAGTCTCCCACTTGCACTAGAGTCAATAATCCTGTTCACAACGTCATGTGATTTCACACCAATAGTTCACATGTTTATGTGATTAGTTCACATCTTCATGTGACTAATACCCAAAGGGTTTACTAGTGTTAGTAATCTAGTTCACGTTGCTATGTGATTAACACCCAAAGAGTGATCATGTTTTCCATGTGAGAGAAGTTTAGTCAATGGGTCTGCCACATTCAGAGTCGTATGTATTTTGCAAATTTTCTATGTCTACAATGCTCTACATGGAGCTACTCTAGCTAATCGTTCCCACTTTCAATATGTATCTAGATCGAGACTTAGAGTCATCCAGATCAGTGTCAAAGCTTGCATCGACGTAAATCTTTACGACGAACTCTTTGTTACCTCCATAACCGAGAAATATTTCCTTATTCCACTAAGGATAATTTTAACCATTGTTCAGTGATCCACTCCTGGATCACTATTGTACCCTCTTGCCAAACTCTTGGTGAGGTATACAATAGGTCTGGTACACAGCATAGCATACTTTATAGAACCTATGGCTGAGGCATAGGGAATGACTTTTCATTCTCTTTCTATTTTCTGCCATGGTCGGGTTTTGAGTCTTTACTCAACTTCACACCTTGCAACACAGGCAAGAACTCCTTCTTTGACTGTTCCATTTTGAACTACTTCAAAATCTTGTCAAGGTATGTACTCATTGAAAAATATATCAAGTGTCTTGATCTATCTCTATAGATCTTGATGCTCAATATGTAAGTAGCTTCACCGAGGTCTTTCTTTGAAAAACTCCTTTCAAACACTCCTTTATGCTTTCCAAAAAATTCTACATCATTTCTGATCAACAATATGTCATTCACATATACTTATCAGAAAGGCTGTAGTGCTCCCACTCACTTTATTGTAAATACAGGCTTCACCACAAGTCTATATGAAACTATATGCTTTGATCAACTTATCAAAGTGTATATTCCAACTCCGAGATGCTTGCACCAGTCCATAGATGGATCGCTGGAGCTTGCACACTTTGTTAGAACCTTTAGGATTAACAAAACCATCTTGTTGCATCATATACAACTCTTCTTTAAGAAATCTGTTAAGGAATGTAGTTTTGATATCCATTTACCAGATTTCATGAAATGTGGCAATTGCTAACATGATTCGAACAGACTTTATGCATCGATACGAGTAAGAAAATCTCATCGTAGTCAACATCTTGAACTTGTCAAAAACCCTTTTCGACAAGTCGAGCTTTGTAGATGGTAACACTACTATCAGTGTTTGTCCTCCTCTTGAAGATCCATTTTATTCTTTATGGCTTTCCGATCATCCGACAAGTCAACCAAATTCTATACTTTGTTCTCATACATGGATCCTATCTCAGATTTCATGGCCTCAAGCCATTTTGCGGAATTTGGGCTCATCATCGCTTCCTCATAGTTCATAGGTTCGTCATGGTCAAGTAACATGACCTCCAGAACGGTATTACCATACCACTCTGGTGCGGATCTTACTCTGCTTGACCTACGAAGTTCGGTAGTAACTTGATCAGAAGTTTTCATGATCATCATCATTAGCTTCCTCACTAATTGGTGTAGGAATCACTGGAACTGATTTCTGTGATGAACTACTTTCCAATAAGGGAGCAGGTACAATTACCTCATCAAGTTATACTTTCCTCCCACTCACTTCTTTCGAGAGAAACTCCTTCTCTAGAAAGGATCCACTCTTAGCAACGAAAATCTTGCCTTCGGATCTGTGACAGAAGGTGTAGCCAACAGTTTCCTTTGGGTATCCTATGAAGGCGCATTTCTCTGATTTGCGTTTGAGCTTATCAGGTTGAAGCTTTTTCACATAATCATCATAGCCCCAAACTTTAAGAAACGACAGCTTAGGTTTCTTGCTAAACCACAGTTCATATGGTGTCGTCTCAACGGAATTAGATGGTGCCCTATTTAACGTGAATGCAGCTGTCTCTAATGCATAACCCCAAAACGATAGCGGTAAATCAGTAAGATAAATCATAGATCACACCATATCTAATATAGTACAGTTACGACGTTCGGACACACCATTATGCTGTGGTGTTTTAGGTGGCGTGAGTTGTGAAACTATTCCACATTGTTTTAAATAAAGACCAAACTTGTAACTCAAATATTCGCCTCTACGATCAGATCGTAGAAACTTTATTTTCTTGTTATGATGATTGTCTACTTCACTCTGAATTTCTTTGAACTTTTCAATTGTCTCAGACTTATGTTTCATTAAGTAGATATATATACCCATATCTGCTCAAATCATCTTTGAAGGTAAGAAAATAATGATACCCGCTGCGAGCCTCAACACTCATCGGACCGCATACATCGCTATGTATTATTTCCAATAAGTCAGTGGCTCGCTCGATTGTTCCGGAGAACGGAGTCTTAGTCATCTTTCCCATGAGGCATGGTTCACAAGTATCAAGTGATTCCAAAAGCCCATCAGCATGGAGTTTCTTCATGCGCTTTACACCAATATGACCTAAACGGCAGTGCCACAAATAAGTTGCACTACCATTATTAACTTTGCATCTTTTGGATTCAATATTATGAATATGTGTATCACTATGATCGAGATTCAATAAACCATTTATATTAAATGTATGACCACAGAAGGTTTTATTCATGTAAACAGAACAACAATTATTCTTTGACTTAAATGAATAATCGTATTGCAATAAACATGATCCAATCATATTATGCTTAACCCAAACACCAGATAACATTTATTTAGGTTCAAAACTAATCCCGAAGGTAGAGGGAGTATGCGATGGTGATCTTATCAACCTTGGAATCTCTTCCAACACACATCGTCACTTTTCCCTCAACTAGTCTCTGTTCATTTTTTAACTCCTGTTTCGAGTTACTAATCTTAGCAACTGAATCAGTATCAAATACCTAGGGGTTACTATGAACACTAGTAAAGTACACGTCTATAATCTGTATATCAAATATACCTTTGTTCACTTTGCCATCCTTCTTATCTGCCAAGTATTTGGGGTAGTTCCGCTTCCAGTGACCATTTCCTTTGTTGTAGAAGCACTCAGTTTCAGGCTTGGGTCTAGCTTTGGGATTCTTCATGGGAGTGGCAACTTGCTTGCCATTCTTCTTGAAGTTCCCTTTCTTTCCCTTGCCCTTTTACTTGAAACTAGTGGTCTTGTCAACCATCAAAACATGATGCTTTTCTTGATTTATACCTTCGCCGATTTCAGCATCGCGAAGAGCTCGGGGAATCGTTTTCGTCATCCCTTGCATATTATAGTTCATCATGAAGTTTCAGTAACTTGGTGATAGTGATTAGAGAACTCTATCAATCACTATCTTATCTGGAAGATTAACTCCCACTTGATTCAAGCAATTGTAGTACTCAGACATTCTGAGCACATGCTCACTGGTTGAGCTATTCTCCTCCATCTTGTAGGCAAAGTATTTGTCAGAGGTCTCATACCTCTCGACTCGGGCATGAGTCTGAAATACAAATTTGAGCTCTTGGAACATCTTATATGTTCTGTGGCATTCAAAACATTTTTGAAGTCTCGGTTCTAAGCTGTAAAGCATGGTGCACTAAACTATCAAGTAGTCATCATACCGAGTTTTGCCAAACGTTCATAACGTCTGCATCTGCTCCTGCAATAGGTCTTTCACCTAGCGGTGCATCAAGGACATAATTCTTCTGTGCAACAATGAGGATAATCCTCATATCATGAACCTAGTCCACATCATTGCTACTATCATCTTTCAACTTATTTTTCTCTAGGAACATATCATAAATAAAACGGGGAAGCTATACGCGAGCAATTGATCTAAAACATAGATATGCAAATACTATTAGGACTAAGTTCATGATAAATTAAAGTTCAATTAATCATATTACTTAAGAACTCCCACTTAGATAGACAGCCCTCTAATCATCTAAGTGATCACGTGATCCATATCAACTAAACCATGTTCGATCATCACGTGAGATAAAGTAGTTTTCAATGGTGAACATCACTATGTTGATCATATCTGCTATATGATTCACGCTCAACCTTTTGGTCTTAGTGTTCCGAGGACATATCTGCGTATGCTAGGCTTGTCAAGTTTAACCCGAGTATTCTGCATGTGCAAAACTGGCTTGCACCCGTTGTATGTGAACGTAGAGCTTATCACACCCGATCATCACGTGGTGTCTCGGCACGATGAACTGTAGCAATGATGCATACTCAGGGAGAACACTTATACCTTGAAATTTTAGTAAGGGATCATCTTATAATGCTACCGTCGTACTAAGAAAAATAAGATGCATAAAAGATAAACATCACATGCAATCAAAATATGTGACATGATATGGCCATCGTCATCTTGTGCCTTTGATCTCCATCTCCAAAGTACCGTCATGATCTCCATCGTCACCGGCATGACACCATGATCTCCATCATCTTGATCTTTATCAACGTGTCATCACATGGTTGTCTCTCCAACTATTTCCTTTGCAACTATTGTTATCGCATAGCGATAAAGTAAAGCAATTATATGGCGCTTGCATATTATGCAATAAAGAGACAACCATAAGGCTCCTGCCAGTTGCCAATAACTTTAACAAAACATGATCATCTTGTAAAACAATTTATATCTCATCACATCTTGACCATATCACATCATAACATGCCCTACAAAAACAAGTTAGGCGTCCTCTACTTTGTTGTTGCAAGTTTTACGTGGCTGCTACGGGCTTAGCAAGAATCGTTCTTACCTACGCATCAAAAACCACAATGCGGTATAGTGATTGCTTTTTGATCTTCAAAAAGAACCCTGTTCATTGAATCCGATTCAACTAAGTTGGGGAAACAGACACCCGCCAGCCACCTGTGTGCAAAGCACGTCGGTAGAACCAATCTCATGAACACGGTCATGTAATGTCGGTCCGAGCCTCTTCATCCAGCAATATCGCTGAATCAAGAAACATCTAGTGACAGCAAGGAATATGTATATACCCACGCCCATAACTCCTTTGTGTTCTACTCGCGCATATAACATCTACGCATAGACCTGGCTTGGATGCCACAGTTGGGGAATGCAGTAATTTCAAAAAAAATCCTACACACACGCAAGATCCATCTAGGTGATGCAAAGCAACGAGAGGGGTTAGAGTGTTGTCTACGTACCCTCGTAGACCGTAAGCGGAAGCGTTATGTCAACACGGTTGATGTAGTCGTACGTCTTCACGATCCGACCGATCCTGGCATCAAAAGTACGGCACCTCCACGGTCTACACATGTTCAGCTCAGTGACATCCCACAAACACTAGATCCAGCTGAGGTTGAGGGAGAGTTTCGTCAGCACGACGGCGTGATGATGGTGATGATGAAGTTACCGACGTAGGGCTTTGCCTAAGCACTACAACGATATGACCGAGGTGGAATTCTGTGGAGGGGGGCACCGCACACGGCTAAACAATCAACTTGTGTGTTTATGGGGTGCCCCCTCCCCCATATATACAGGAGGGGAGGAGGAGGAGGGACGGCCTCAAGGGGCGCCCCCAAAGGGATTCCTACTCCTAGTAGGAGTAGGTTTCCCCCTTTCCTAGTCCAAGTAGGAGAAGAAGGAAGGAGAGGGAGAGGGAGAAGGAAAGAGGGGGGCGCCGCCCCCTCCTAGTCCAATTCGGACCAGCCCATGGAGGGGCGCGCGGCCACCCCTTGAGGCCCTTCTCTCCTTTTCCGTGTGGCCCATTAAGGCCCACTACTTCCCCTGACGAATTCCCATAACTCTCTCGTACTCCGAAAAATACCCGAATCACTCGGAACCTTTCTGATCTCCGAATATAGCCTTCCAATATATAGATCTTTACGTCTCAACCATTTCGAGACTCCTCGTCATGTCCGTGATCTCATTCGGGACTCAATACAACCTTAGGTACATAAAATCACATAACTCATAATACAAATCATCATCGAACATTAAGCGTGTGGACCCTACAGGTTCGAGAACTATGTAGACATGACCGAGACACATCTCCGGTCAATAACCAATAGCGGAACATGGATGCTCATATTGGTTCCTACATATTCTACGAAGATCTTTATCGGTCAAATCGCATAACAACATACGTTGTTCTCTTTGTTATCGGTATGTTACTTGCCCAAGATTCAATCGTCGGTATCTCAATACATGGTTCAATCTCGTTACCGACAAATCTCTTTACTCGTTCCGTAATGCATCATCCTGCAACTAACTCATTAGTCACATTTCTTGCAAGGCTTATAGTGATGTGCATTACCGAGAGGGCCCAGAGATACCTCTCCGATACACTGAGTGACAAATCCTAATCTCGATCTATGCCAACTAAACAAACACCATCGGAGACACCAGTTACGTTGTGACGTTTGATAGCACACAAGGTGTTCCTCCGGTATTCGGGAGTTGCATAATCTCATAGTCATAGGAACATGTATAAGTCATGAAGAAAGCAATAGCAATAAACTAAACGATCATAGTGCTATGCTAACGGATGGGTCTACTCCATCACATCATTCTCTAATGATGTGATCCCGTTCATCAAATGACAACACATGTCCATGGCTAGGAAACTTAACCATCTTTGATTAACGAGCTAGTCAAGTAGAGGCATACTAGGGAAACTTTGTTTGTTTATGTATTCACACATGTACTAAGATTCCGGTTAACACAATTCTAGCATGAATAAAAAACAGTTATCATGATATAAGGAAATATAAAGAACAACTTTATTATTGCCTCTAGGGCATATTTCCTTCATGAACTCATCCGGAACCATTTCAATGTCCAAACATAGGCTTCCAATATATTGATCTTTATATCTCGACCATTTCGAGACTCCTCGTCATGCCCGTGTTCACATCCGGGGCTCCGAACAACCTTCGGTACATCAAAACACATAAACTCATAATATCGATCATCACTGAACGTTAAGCGTGCGGACCCTACGGGTTCGAGAACTATGTAGACATGACCGAGACTCATCTCTGGTCAATAACCAATAGCGGAACCTGGATGCTCATATTGGTTCCTACATATTCTACGAAGATCTTTATCGGTCAAACCGCATAACAACATATGTTGTTCCCTTTGTCATCGGTATGTTACTTGCCCGAGATTCGGTCGTCAGTATCTCAATACCTAGTTCAATCTCGTTACCGACAAGTCTCTTTACTCGTTCCGTAATGCAACATCTTGTAACTAACCCATTAGTCACATTGCTTGCAAGGCTTATAGTGATGTGCATTACCGAGAGGGCCCAGAGATACCTCTCCGATACACGGAGTGACAAATCCTAATCTCGGTCTATGCCAACTCAACAAACACCATCAGAGACACCTGTAGAGCATCTTTATAGTCACCCAGTTACATTGTGACGTTTGATAGCACACTAAGTGTTCCTCCGGTATTCGGGAGTTGCATAATCTCATAGTTATAGGAACATGTATAAGTTATGGAGAAAGCAATAGCAGTAAACTAAACGATCATCGTGCTAAGCTAACGGATGGGTCAAGTCAATCACATCATTCTCTAATGATGTGATCCCGTTTATCAAATGACAACTTTTTGTCCATGGCTAGGAAACTTAACCATCTTTGATTAACGAGCTAGTCAAGTAGAGGCATACTAGTGACACTTTGTTTCTCTATGTATTCACACATGTACTAAGTTTCCGGTTAGTACAATTCTAGCATGAATAATAAACATTTATCATGATATAAGGAAATATAAATAACAACTTTATTATTGCCTCTAGGGCATATTTCCTTCAGTCTCCCACTTGCACTAAAGTCAATAATCTAGATTACATTGTGATGATTCTAACACCCATGGAGTCTTGGTGCTGATCATGTTTTGCTCGTGAGAGAGGCTTAGTCAATGGGTCTGCAACATTCAGATCCGTATGTATCTTGCAAATCTCTATGTCTCCCTCCTTGACTTGATCGCGGACGGAATTGAAGCGCCTCTTTATGCGCTTGGTTCTCTTGTGAAATCTGGATTCCTTTGCCAAGGCAATTGCACCAGTATTGTCACAAAACATTTTCATTGGACCCGATGCACAAGGTATGACACATAGATCATATATGAACTCCTTCATCCAGACTCCTTCATTTGCTGCTTCCGAAGCAGCTATGTACTCCGCTTCACATGTAGATCCCGCCACGACGCTCTGCTTGGAACTGCACCAACTGACAGCTCCACCATTTAATAAAAATACGTATCTGGTTTGTGACTTAGAGTCATCCGGATCAGTGTCAAAGCTTGCATCGACGTAACCATTTACGACAAGCTCTTTTTCACCTCCATAAAGGAGAAACATATCCTTAGTCCTTTTCAGGTATTTCAGGATGTTCTTGACCGTTGTCCGGTGATCCACTCCTGGATTACTTTGGTACCTCCCTGCCAAACTAATAGCAAGGCACACATCAGGTCTGGTACACAACATTGCATACATGATAGGACCTATGGCTGAAGCATAGGGAATGACTTCCATTTTCTCTCTATCTTCTGCAGTGGTCGGGCATTGAGTCTGACTCAACTTCACACCTTGTAACATAGGCAAGAATCCTTTCTTTGCTTGATCCATTTTGAACTTCTTCAAAACTTTATCAAGGTATGTGATTTGTGAAAGTCCAATTAAGCGTCTTGATCTATCTCTATAGATCTCGATGCCCAATATATAAGCAGCTTCACTGAGGTCTTTCATTGAAAAATTCTTATTCAAGTGTCCTTTTATGCTATACAGAAATTTAGTATCATTTCCGATCAGCAATATGTCATCCACATATAATATCAGAAATGCTACAGAGCTCCCACTCACTTTCTTGTAAATACAGGCTTCTCCAAAAGTCTGTATAAAACCATATGCTTTGATCACACTATCAAAGTGTATATTCGAACTCCGAGAGGCTTGCACCAGTCCATAAATGGATCGCTGGAGTTTGCACACTTTGTTAGCACCTTTTGGATCGACAAAACCTTCTGGTTGCATCATATACAACTCTTCTTTAAGATATCCATTAAGGAATGGAGTTTTGACATCCATTTGCCAAATTTCATAATCATAAAATGCGGCAATTTCTAACATGATTCGGACGGACTTAAGCATCGCTACGGGTGAGAAAGTCTCATCATAGTCAACTCCTTGAACTTATCGAAAACCTTTTACAACAAGTCGAGCTTTGTAGACAGTAACATTATCGTCAGCGTCAGCCTTCTTCTTGAAGATCCATTTATTCTCTATGGCCTGCTGATCATCAGGCAAGTCAACCAAAGTCCACACTTTGTTTTCATTCATGGATCCCATCTCAGATTTCAGGGCCTCAAGCCATTTTGCGGAATCTGGCTTCATCATCGCTTCCACATAGTTCGCAGGTTCATCATGGTCAAGTAACATGACCTCCAGAATAGGATCATTGTACCACTCTAGTGAGGATGTTACTCTGGTTGACCTACGAGGTTCGGTAGTAACTTGATCAGAAGTTTCATGATCATCATCATTAGCTTCCTCACTTACTGGTGTAGGAATCACTGGAACTGATTTCAGTGATGAACTACTTCCAAATAAGGTAGCAGGTACAATTACCTCATTATTAAGTTCTACTTTCCTCCCGCTCACTTCTTTCGAAAGAAACTCATTCTCTAGAAAGGATCCATTCTTAGCAACGAATATCTTGCCTTCAGATCCGTGATAGAAGGTGTACCCAACAGTCTCCTTTGGGTATCCTATGAAGACACATTTCTCCGATTTGGGTTCGAGCTTATCAGGTTGAAGCTTTTTCACATAAGCATCGCAGCCCCAAACTTTAAGAAACGACAACTTGGGTTTCTTGCCAAACCACAGTTCATAAGGTGTCGTCTCAATGGATTTTGATGGTACCCTATTTAACATGAATGCAGGTGTCTATAAAGCATAACCCCAAAACGATAGGGTAAATCAGTGAGAGACATCATAGATCGCACCATATCTAATAAAGTGTGGTTACGATGTTCGGACACACCATTACGCCGTGGTGTTCCAGGTGGCGTGAGTTGTGAAACTATTCCGCATTGTTTCAAATGAAGACCAAACTCATAACTCAAATATTCACCTCCATGATCAGATCGTAGAAACTTAATTTTCTTGTTACGATGATTTTCCACTTCACTCTGAAATTCTTTGAACTTTTCAAATGTTTCAGACATATGTTTCATTAAGTAGATATACCCATATCTGCTCAAATCATCTATGAAGGTAACGATACCCGCCGCGAGCATCAACACTCATCGGACCACATACATCAGTATGTATTATTTCCAACAAGTTTGTTGCTCGCTCCATTGTTCCGGAGAACGGAGTCTTAGTCATCTTGCCCACGAGGCATGGTTCGCAAGCATCAAGTGATTCATAATCAAGTGATTCCAAAAGCCCATCAGCTTGGAGTTACTTCATGCGCTTTACACCAATATGACCTAAACGACAGTGCCTAAAATAAGTTGCACTATCATTATTAAACTTATATCTTTTGGTTTCAATACTATGAATATGTGTGTCACTACTATCAAGATTTAGTAAAAACAGACCACTCATCAAGGGTGCATGACCATAAAAGATATTACTCATATAAATAGAACAACCATTATTCTCTGATTTAAATGAATAACCATCTTGCATCAAACAAGATCCAGATATAATGTTCATGCTCAATGCTGGCACCAAATAACAATTATTTAGGTCCAATACTAATCCCGAAGGAAGATGTAGAGGTAGCATGCCGACGGCGATCACATCGACTTGGGAACCATTTCCCACGTGCATCGTCACCTCGTCCTTAGCCAATCTTCGCTTAATCCGTAGCCCCTGTTTCGAGTTGCAAATATTAGCAACTGAACCAGTATCAAATACCCAGGCGCTACTGCAAGCATTAGTAAGGTACACATCAATAACATGTATATCAAATATACCTTTCACTTTTCCATCCTTCTTCTCCGCCAAATACTTGGGGAAATTCCGCTTCCAGTGACCAGTCTCTTTGCAGTAGAAGCACTCAGTCTCAGGCTTAGGTCCAAACTTGGGCTTCTTCACTTGAGCAGCAACTTGCTTGCTGTTCTTCTTGAAGTTCCCTGTCGATGTCAAAACCGGCGGATCTCGGGTAGGGGGTCCCGCGTCTAGGCCAGATGGTAACAGGAGGTAAGGGACACGAAGTTTTACCCAGGTTCGGGCCCTCTTGATGGAGGTAAAACCCTACGTCCTGCTTGATTAATATTGATGATATGGGTGTTACAAGAGTAGATCTACCACGAGATCAGAGAGGCTAAACCCTAGAAGCTAGCCTATGGTATGATTGTATGTTATGATTGTTGTCCTACGGACTAAAACCCTTCGGTTTATATAGACACCGGAGAGGGTTAGGGTTACACAAGGTCGGTTACAAAGGAGGAGATATCCATATACGTATTGCCTAGCTTGCCTTCCACGCCAAGTAGAGTCCCATCCGGACACAAGACGAAGTCTTCAATCTCGTATCTTCATAGTCTAACAGTCCGGCCAATGGAGATAGTCTGGCTGTCCGGAGACCCCCTAATCCAGGACTCCCTCAGTAGCCCCTGAACCAGGCTTCAATGACGATGAATCCGGCGCGTAGTTGTCTTTGGCATTGCAAGGCGGGTTCCTTCTCCGAATACATCATAGAAGAATTTGAATACGAGGATAGTGTCCGACCCTGCAAAATAAGTTCCACATTCCACCGTAGAGAGAATAATGTTTTCGCAGATCTAATTTGCTAGCTTGTTTTGGCAGCATGACGTTACGTCATGGCCCGGTGATTATTTGAACCATTTCTTTTAACCAGCCCCGCACATAACGCGAGGCAGTTTTTCGACACATCTTGTCAAAGCAGAGATCGTGTCCCCTTATTATGGCATTCTCATCAATACGGGCGTGGGTAACCCAACCGCGCCATCAATTGCGGCGCTTGGGGGATAAGCGAATTTTATCAGGCAAGTGAGGACGCTTAATTTTGTCCGCCCATATAAAGGTATAAAGATTCACCTTTCTATCCACGCCTTCTTCCTCCTCTGCTCATCCGCTCCCGCACACTCGAGCTCTAGTGCCCAAGCTCTCACTTCCATCTCAACCTTCTCCAACCATGTCCGGAGCGGGAGGCAAGTGGATGGTCTCCTCCGTCACAGAGGGAGACGTCAAGAAACTGAGGAGAGCCGGATACCTGCCCGACGACATCGCGCACCGGCTCCCAGATGAGGGACAGCTCATCCCCACCCCCGAGCCCCATGAGAGGGTGGTATTCCTCACCCATTTCCTCCGCGTACTAGGATTCCCTCTCCATCCCTTCGCCCGAGGGCTCATGTTTTATTACGGCATGGATTTCCATGATCTGGCACCGAACTTCATCCTCAACATCTTGGCGTTTATCATCGTGTGCGAGGCTTTCCTCCGCATCAAGCCCCACTTTGCCTTATGGCTAAAGACCTTCAATGTCAAGCCGAAGGTAGTGAGCGGCCGCCAGGCGGAGTGCGGAGGCGCCATGGTGGGCAAGATGCCCAACATCACATGGCTCGAGGGCACCTTCGTGGATACCTGTGACGCCCGGATAATTAGGCTATAGTAACCCCACATTAAGGATGCCATGTCACCTCGGATTACTGTTGATAATCTCACGTTAGTTCGAAACGATTCATATTCAAAATTTGAATTTAAGTTAAACAATTAAAGTTTTCAAAAGTCAAAACTAAATTGTTCCTAATGTGTCTAATAATCCTTAGTAAATATTGGTGGATAAATTATCTTTTAATAAAATATTTAAATGCACTAAAGTAATAGAAATGACAGCAAAAACAATTAATTAGATGCCTTTTATAAAGTTATAATAATAAAACTAAATTAGTAGTGTGCCAAAATAATTGTGGCAGTGGACTAATTAGTAACACTAATTTAGGTGCTGACTGGGTATTTTATAAAACTAAAATAAAAGAAACTTTAAATGAAAACATTAAAGAAAATAAGTAAAAAAGAAAAAAAAAGAGAAGCAAACCCCCATCACTAGGCTTCGGCCCAGCAGGCCACCAGCCCAACTGGGCAAAGGCCAACCGGCCGGCCCACCCCACTCCCTTAACCCCCTGGTGCCGAAACCCTAGGCACCGACACCCCCCACTCCCCCTACTCGCGCCCCCACTCTCCCTCCCCCCGATCCACTCCTGGATCGGGATCGAGCCCCCCCACTCTCTCTCGCCCCCCGCTCGATCTGTACGCCCGCTGCCCTCGACCCCGGCGCGCCGACGCCGCTCGTCGTCTTCGGCGCCGCCCGCTACCTCGCCCCCGCCTCCTCGACGCCGCACCATCATTGGACCTCGCCGACGCCGTCCGGAGTAACCCCTCCCCATCGTCATCCACGTCGGCACCCGAGCCCGGCGCCGCGTTGCCCTTCAAACGCGCCTCGCCACCGCAATCGACAGCCACTTGGGCGAGCTCCCACGACGTCACCCGAAACTGCGTCGCCCTCCACCTCGACTGCCGCCTCGCCGCGACCCCGCCGCCCGGGACCCCGCCGCAGGAGCCCCCTCGCCGGAGTCACCACCTCGCGTCCTCGTCCTCCTCCCGGAGCTCCTCCGCCTCGACTCCGTCGACGTCGTCCCCGACCTCCGTCGAGCCCGCTGCCCTTGACCCTGCGAACCCGCGGTGAGGCCCCGGGCTCCCGCCCCCTCTCCTCGCACTCCCTCTTCCCCCGCGACCGTCGCCGCGCCCCGTGCGCTCCGGCCCCGCGCTCACCGCGGCCGGCCGCGCCCTGACACGCGCTACACCGACCGGGCCGTGCCCGTCGTTCCCCCCCCCCCCCCGCCCACTGGTCTCGCCCCGTCCATGGCCGCGCCCCCTGCGCCCCGTGCGCCCACGCCGGCGCCGTCCGCTGCCGCCGAGCCCCCTGCTGGCCGTTCCCGCCGCTCGCCGGAGCTGGCCGGCCCTTTCCCCCCTACCCCGCCGGATTCTGGCGCCCCGCCTCGCCCCTGGTGGCCTCGCGTGCGGGTGCCCCTTCGCCCGCACCTCCCGATCGGGCGCACCCGATCCGCTAAGGCCTAGTGGCCCTATGACAACGGGGGCCCACACCCCAGAACGGTTTAAAAAAAAGGAATTAAAAATAAAATTATTAAATAAAAATAAAAATGATTAATAAAATTAATTATTAATTAATTAACTAATGAATTAATTAAGTTAATTAATCCGGTTTAATTAAATTAATTAACTAGTTAAGTTTAATTAAACTGTAATTAGATTAACCTAAACCCTAATTAACCTAATTAGAGGATGACAGGTGGGTCCCCCCGGACCCACATGTCAGGTTGACCAAGTCAACTCTGTTGACTGCTGACGTCAGCATGACATCATGCTGACGTCATAAATCCATTTTTTGAATTAATTAATTAATTAATTAAATTCCAAAAATTAATAAAATCTTAGAAAATCATATCTTTTAATCCGTAACTCGGATTAAAATATTTTCAACATGAAAGTTGCTCAGAACGACGAGACGATTCCGGATACGCAACCCGTTCGTCCGCCACACCCCCCTAACCTATTGAACTCGCAACTTTCCCCCTCCGGCTCCTCTGCCCGAAAACACGGAACCCCGGGAATACTTTCCCGGATGTTTTCCCCCCTTCACCGGTATCACCTACTACCGCGTTAGGGCACACCGAACACCGCGTATTGCCTTGTTATATTTTGTGATGCTTTGTTTGCTCTGTATTCATTATTTCTTCCCCCTCTTCTCTCCGGTAGACTACGAGACCGACGCTGCTGCTGACCAGTTCGACTACGGAGTTGACGACCCCTCTCTCTTGCCAGAGCAACCAGGCAAGCCCCCCCCTTGATCACCAGATATCGCCTATTCTCTCTATACTGCTTGCATTAGAGTAGTGTAGCATGTTACTGCTTTCGTTAATCCTATTCTGATGCATAGCCTGACATTGTCGCTACATCTGTTGATACCTTACCTGCAATCCTATATGCTTAGTATAGGATGCTAGTTTATCATTATTGGCCCTACATTCTTGTCGGTCTGCCATGCTATACTACTGGGCTGTGATCACTTCGGGAGGTGATCACGGGCATATACTATATACTTTACACTTTTACATTACCTGTGATACTGTTCGGAGTTGGGGGCTGAAGGGGCAGGTGGCTCCATCCCGGTAGAGGTGGGCCTGGGTTCCCGACGGCCCCCGACTGTTACTTGTGGCGGAGCGACAGGGCAGGTTGAGACCACCTAGGAGACAGGTGGGCCTGGCCCTGTTCGGCGTTCGCGGATACTTAACACGCTTAACGAGATCTTGGTATTTGATCTGAGTCGGCTACGAGCCTATACGCACTAACCATCTACGCGGGAGTAGTTATGGGTATCCCGACGTCGTGGTATCAGCCGAAGCACTTCAGACGTCAGCGACGGAGCGGCGCGCGCCGAATTGGACTGGAACGCCACTAGGCTAGGTCTGCTTTCGGCCGCCCTCGCAACGTGCAGGTGTGCTATGGGCGATGGGCCCAGACCCCTGTGCGCTTAGGTTTAGACCGGCGTGCTGGCCTCTCTGTTTTGCCTAGGTGGGGCTGCGACGTGTTGATCTTCCGCGGCCGGGCATGACCCAGGAAAGTGTGTCCGGCCAAATGGGATCAAGCGTGTTGGGTTATGTGGTGCACCCCTGCAGGGAAGTTAATCTATTCGAATAGCCGTGATCTTCGGTAACAGGACGACTTGGAGTTGTACCTTGACCTTATGACAACTAGAACCGGATACTTAATAAAACACACCCTTCCAAGTGCCAGATACAACCGGTGGTCGCTCTACCTCAGGGATATGAGGAGGGGATCGCCGGGTAGGATTATGCTATGCGATGCTACTGGAGATGCTACTTGGAGATGCTACTTGGAGATGCTATTGGAGGACTTCAGTCTACTCTCTTCTACATGCTGTAAGACGGAGGCTGCCAGAAGCGTAGTCTTCGACAGGATTAGCTATCCCCCTCTTATTCTGGCATTCTGCAGTTCAGTCCACTGATATGGCCCTTTACACATATACCCATGCATATGTAGTGTAGTTCCTTGCTTGCGAGTACTTTGGATGAGTACTCACGGTTGCTTTCTCCCCCCTTTTTCCCCCTTTCCTTTCTTTCTGGTTGTCGCAACCAGATGCTGGAGTCCAGGAGCCAGACGCCACCGTCGACGACGACCCCTACTACACCGGAGGTGCCTACTACTACGTGCAGCCCGCTGACGACGACCAGGAGTAGTTAGGAGGATCCCAGGCAGGAGGCCTGCGCCTCTTTCGATCTGTATCCCAGTTTGTGCTAGCCTTCTTAAGGCAAACTTGTTTAACTTATGTCTGTACTCAGATATTGTTGCTTCCGCTGACTCGTCTATGATCGAGCACTTGTATTCGAGCCCTCGAGGCCCCTGGCTTGTATTATGATGCTTGTATGACTTATTTTATTTGTAGAGTTGTGTTGTGATATCTTCCCGTGAGTCCCTGATCTTGATCGTACACATTTGCGTGCATGATTAGTGTATGATTGAATCGGGGGCGTCACAAGTTGGTATCAGAGCCGACTGCCTGTAGGAATCCCCTTTTCCAACTCCTTGGCCGAAGTCGAGTCTAGTCGTTGAAAAACTTTTACTAACATGGCTGTGTGGCCCATGGGCCCACATCGCCGTCGGGAGGTATTAGGATCTTTTATTCCTCGACCTTTACTCTGGGATTCTGAACCCTCTTCTATTCGGGTTAAACGGTTTTTACTAAAAACTAACTTTAGGTTCTCGAAAATACTTTCTCCCGGAGAGCCCCTTCAGTCCAGATGGTCACCGACTGCATCAGAAGATTTTGGAGATACTCTTTGATATTCTCTCGAGACTTTGTGCCCATCACTTTTGCTATTCCCGACCACCGATAAATCCTTATGGATAACTACTTACACTTGCCATTCTTACGATCATTCCCCTTTGTTCTTGTTATTACAAGATACCCGAAGTTTTCTCTATTGTTCCGAGAATACTTCGTGCCTACTGCCTAGCAGTTCTTTGCCACATGAATACCCCTTCAAATAAATCCCCGCACTTGTCAAGTATCCGCTCATCCCCAGTTGTTCATGAGTCTCACAAAAGTCTTCAAAATACTATCCGATCTTCCGAAAATCCTCTGGAGCCTTTGGCTCTTGAAATTCTTGCTTGCTCGCATTATGGTTAATCCCATAAGTCTCGTAGTCTTAATGACATTCCTTGTCATTATCATTTTGAGTCTGTTGACTCAATATGTTTGCGAATGCACGCAATCATCATTGATCCTTATAAATTACTTCTCCGGCTAAGCTGCCATTCTTTTAACTGGAATTGGTTCTCGACCAATCCAATTGTCATTGATTGTACCCTAGGGCTATTCAACTTATCCATCCCTAATCAGAGCGTTGCTTTTGATCCCTTGATTTGGAAATCATAATTCCTTTGCATTTGACAATTGAGTTAGTTAGTTGTTTCTATAATCTGATCTCCTTGCATTCTTCTTCCTCTAGTTGAGTACCGCTACTCGTATCAGATCCTCTGTGGACTATCAAGTCCTTTGTTGGATTGTTATCCGACAGTGTCCTTCACATTTGTACACTTTGTGAGTTCTTCCCCTTATACATGATGCCCTTGTTAAGTTGTATCCTCTGCTTGGCCAACCATGCTCTGCTTTCGGGCTTGTGTTATTTACTCTGGAAACTTGTGGTATATGTTTCTAAGAAGCCCCTATGGGTTGAACATATGCCTTCTCTAAACCGTGTGAACCCGAAAGTTTTCACGAGTCATACTTATCTGGTATTGCACCAGGTAAAACTTTCAACAACTAATATCATCTTCGGAATACGAGAGGTGAATGGAAGATTATGCATTGAGGAAGTGGGAGTCGACCTTGAACTTGTGTTCATGCCCATGGACACGATGTAGATCTTATCATTAAAGCTTCTCTTAAATAAATTATTCCTTTGGTATAAGTTCACCTTATATCTAGGATCTGGCCTTTTGCAACCGTGGTTCCGACCATGATTGTTCTTCTTTGATCTCATTTCTCGGACAAGTTGAAACAATTGTCTTCTATGGATCAATACACCAGTCCAACCTTTACTTTGATCTTGTGTCGAGTATTACCCCCCTGGTATCTCGAGATTATCATGGAACTACATAACTTTTTATGAGTTCTTCATCAAGTGCTACCTTCCCACTGATTCCAATTTTTCGCGGGCTCTGAGTTATTGAACACTCAAAGACACCGATAACTGAACCGAGTCCGCTCTTCGGTTCAACAACTCTTCAGTAAGCTTCTATAAGTACGAGTTTGTACCCGATCACGCCATTCCTAGCCTGTTTGGCTATATCATTGTCGTGACGATTCTAACTGTGCTACCTGGTCCTTATTCTCGGAGCACCAATTTTCGACGATGGACTAACCTTACGTCGATCCTCATCGTCATATCATTTCGCACTGAACAACAAGCTTGGTTTCGAGTTTGTGTCGTACCCTTGGTTCCAATAACCTTTCACTTCATCATTACTTGACTTGATGTCGTTACCGATCGATTACATCTTCATGAACTCTCGCGACAAAGGTGTCGTGATCATCAACATTCTGAGCTCATCCAGGATATCAATTGAATTCATGATGAGACATACCATCCTTGCCCTCGATGAATTGTATTATCGTCGACCACTTTATTGCCCTCCCACCAACACAAGCTTGTTCATGTTTGGTGTTATACCTTGAGTTCCTTGCTATCCAGCAATTGTTCTTCTTTACCTTGGAGTATTACCATCCTTTATGTCAAGAATGTTCTGAGATTTGTTCCACCTCTTGAGAATTCTTGACATAGAAATACTTCTCACCATCACCATTCTTTCTTGGTCCCCGTGTTAATTCCAACAAGTGAACGGTGTTGTTTGGATTCTTTCCTTCTAGCAACCCTATTTCTTTGAAGTGAATGGGCGATAGTTCATTCTAAGTCCTTCGCTAATTGAATCACCATTCTAACGTTGGCCGTGCAACCCAACCCATATTTCGGGTGCACCGTTCAACCAATGTTTAATTATGTATGTTTTCCTCGAGCATACCCATTATATCATTTGATCTGACAAATGTTATCTCCTTATCCACATAATTGTGGAGATCCATCTTTTGGATACCTCGATGAGTTATCGCTGAGTCCATCAGTCACCTCCTCATCCTCTCCTTGGTTTAATGATGAACTATTGTTTCAGGAACCCGCTCCCATAGTTCATTTCCCGAGAATCTTACAATGTCATTTCGTCGATATGTGCCGCAGCTTTTCTTCTCGGACATCCTGAGTCTGAGGTATCATGACACCAATCGGATCTGAATCTTGGTCGGATATGATGGTTGGGACATTTTCCAAGAGTTATGATGTTGATCCTTCGATGACCCGGTAACATGATGTCATGCCTAGCACCCCCCCCCCCGGCTGGAGGACCTATCATTATAGATTCCTTTTCAGCAAGGTTATCCGTTCATCCATGAGGAAATTGTAAGACTTAATCTACGAGTTATTCCTGATGGATCCTTCGTGTTTCCAAAGTCTGATCTTCACCTGAAGACCATGTCAATGCTATCTCGAAGCATGTCAATGGTACTCCGATTTTCAACAGGAACATTTGAAGCTCGATGCTAAAAATTAATTATCATTTATCCTAACACCGTTGTATGGGTAATATCATGAGTTCCTACCCCCTTACCTAAATGGTTTTCTACTTTATATCCTGTCATGGATATCCTGCTCTGCTTGTCCTTGGGAAGGATATACCCTTGAAATATGTGTTTAAACATATTTTCCTTTCCATTGTTCTGTTTAATCTGATGATCATAATTTCCTTCCATTGGTTTGTTTAAACCTTCTTGTGATCTATATAATATAAGCAGTAATATCCCTGCTTATGTAAACACCTCGGTGTACCATCTTGCCTGGTGTAACCCTGTTACTTTTGTTGATGACATTCGGTAACCACCGATGGACGAGAACCTTGCCTACTGGTCCGCCTCGTTCATCGAGCAGGAAAATGGTTCTCTTCGTCCCTCGTCCTTGGTACTGATGTTGTTTCCGACATAACCGATAGACTATCCTCTAACATGCCTTGCTTTCATGATCGTGCAATACGTCACCGCCCTTCCTGCTTCTAACCCACATGGTGGGCCCATAACCCACAGTTCCTCAGGATCGAAACCTGACTCTCCTGTACACCCCCTATTCCCAAAGTTATTCCTCGCGCTTGGCTTCGTATTTAATTCACGGGCCACCTTCCTAATGCTCTATTCTGGTATCGGACACAATACTTATTCCCGTTGCTCTGAACCCCATTCACACTCTGTTTCAGGCAATGAACGATTGCCTACCCGTTTGAAACTTTGGTACCATCGTATATTGCACTCAACGAATTCACTGTAATACAACTCGCGGGGTACCTTGTGTATTTCCCATTGAGTTCACCGTCAGATGCCCAGCTTTGTGGAGATGCATTCTTCCGGAGTTTTTCCCCTTGGTCGCGTTCGTAGGACGATGGAGATCCCGAAGAAAGGATGACGACTTGATCATGGTGCCTTGAAGCAGAGAAATGAAGACATCAACGAAAGGGATCAACCTCTTCGAAAGGGCAGCCAAGACTGAGAAGACTCGTTAGAATTTCGTAACCAGAACTTTCCCCCTTACTTCCCCCTTAAATCTCGGGACGAGATTTCTTGTAGTGGAGGAGAATTGTGACGCCCGGATAATTAGGCTATAGTAACCCCACATTAAGGATGCCATGTCACCTCGGATTACTGTTGATAATCTCACGTTAGTTCGAAACGATTCATATTCAAAATTTGAATTTAAGTTAAACAATTAAAGTTTTCAAAAGTCAAAACTAAATTGTTCCTAATGTGTCTAATAATCCTTAGTAAATATTGGTGGATAAATTATCTTTTAATAAAATATTTAAATGCACTAAAGTAATAGAAATGACAGCAAAAACAATTAATTAGATGCCTTTTATAAAGTTATAATAATAAAACTAAATTAGTAGTGTGCCAAAATAATTATGGCAGTGGACTAATTAGTAACACTAATTTAGGTGCTGACTGGGTATTTTATAAAACTAAAATGAAAGAAACTTTAAATGAAAACATTAAAGAAAATAAGTAAAAAAGAAATAAAAAAAAGAGAAGCAAACCCCCATCACTGGGCTTCGGCCCAGCAGGCCACCAGCCCAACTGGGCAAAGGCCAACCGGCCGGCCCACCCCACTCCCTTAACCCCCTGGTGCCGAAACCCTAGGCACCGACACCCCCCAGTCCCCCTACTCGCGCCCCCACTCTCCCTCCCCCCGATCCACTCCTGGATCGGGATCGAGCCCCCCCACTCTCTCTCGCCCCCCGCTCGATCTGTACGCCCGCTGCCCTCGACCCCGGCGCGCCGACGCCGCTCGTCGTCTCCGGCGCCGCCCGCTACCTCGCCCCCGCCTCCTCGACGCCGCACCATCGTTGGACCTCGCCGACGCCGTCCGGAGAAACCCCTCCCCGTCGTCATCCACGTCGGCACCCGAGCCCGGCGCCGCGTTGCCCTTCAAACGCGCCTCGCCACCGCAATCGACAGCCACTTGGGCGAGCTCCCACGACGTCACCCGAAACTGCGTCGCCCTCCACCTCGACTGCCGCCTCGCCGCGACCCCGCCGCCCGGGACCCCGCCGCAGGAGCCCCCTCGCCGGAGTCACCACCTCGCGTCCTCGTCCTCCTCCCGGAGCTCCTCCGCCTCGACTCCGTCGACGTCGTCCCCGACCTCCGTCGAGCCCGCTGCCCTTGACCCTGCGAACCCGCGGTGAGGCCCCGGGCTCCCGCCCCCTCTCCTCGCACTCCCTCTTCCCCCGCGACCGTCGCCGCGCCCCGTGCGCTCCGGCCCCGCGCTCACCGCGGCCGGCCGCGCCCTGACCACGCGCTACACCGACCGGGCCGTGCCCGTCCCCCCCCCCCCGCCCGCTGGTCTCGCCCCGTCCATGGCCGCGCCCCCTGCGCCCCGTGCGCCACGCGGCGCCGTCCGCTGCCGCCGAGCCCCCTGCTGGCCGTTCCCGCCGCTCGCCGGAGCTGGCCGGCCCTTTCCCCCTACCCCCGCCGGATTCTGGCGCCCCGCCTCGCCCCTGGTGGCCTCGCGTGCGGGTGCCCCTTCGCCCGCACCTCCCGATCGGGCGCACCCGATCCGCTAAGGCCTAGTGGACCTATGACAACGGGGGCCCACACCCCAGAACGGTTTAAAAAAAAGGAATTAAAAATAAAATTATTAAATAAAAATAAAAATGATTAATAAAATTAATTATTAATTAATTAACTAATGAATTAATTAAGTTAATTAATCCTGTTTAATTAAATTAATTAACTAGTTAAGTTTAATTAAACTGTAATTAGATTAACCTAAACCCTAATTAACCTAATTAGAGGATGACAGGTGGGTCCCCCCGGACCCACATGTCAGGTTGACCAAGTCAACTCTGTTGACTGCTGACGTCAGCATGACATCATGCTGACGTCATAAATCCATTTTTTGAATTAATTAATTAATTAATTAAATTCCAAAAATTAATAAAATCTTAGAAAATCATATCTTTTAATCCGTAACTCGGATTAAAATATTTTCAACATGAAAGTTGCTCAGAACGACGAGACGATTCCGGATACGCAACCCGTTCGTCCGCCACACCCCCCCTAACCTATCGAACTCGCAACTTTCCCCCTCCGGCTCCTCTGCCTGAAAACACGGAACCCCGGGAATACTTTCCCGGATGTTTTCCCCCCTTCACCGGTATCACCTACTACCGCGTTAGGGCACACCGAACACCGCGTATTGCCTTGTTATATTTTGTGATGCTTTGTTTGCTCTGTATTCATTATTTCTTCCCCCTCTTCTCTCCGGTAGACTACGAGACCGACGCTGCTGCTGACCAGTTCGACTACGGAGTTGACGACCCCTCTCTCTTACCAGAGCAACCAGGCAAGCCCCCCCCTTGATCACCAGATATCGCCTATTCTACTCTATACTGCTTGCATTAGAGTAGTGTAGCATGTTACTGCTTTCGTTAATCCTATTCTGATGCATAGCCTGACATTGTCGCTACATCTGTTGATACCTTACCTGCAATCCTATATGCTTAGTATAGGATGCTAGTTTATCATTATTGGCCCTACATTCTTGTCGGTCTGCCATGCTATACTACTGGGCTGTGATCACTTCGGGAGGTGATCACGGGCATATACTATATACTTTACACTTTTACATTACCTGTGATACTGTTCGGAGTTGGGGGCTGAAGGGGCAGGTGGCTCCATCCCGGTAGAGGTGGGCCTGGGTTCCCGACGGCCCCCGACTGTTACTTGTGGCGGAGCGACAGGGCAGGTTGAGACCACCTAGGAGACAGGTGGGCCTGGCCCTGTTCGGCGTTCGCGGATACTTAACACGCTTAACGAGATCTTGGTATTTGATCTGAGTCGGCTACGAGCCTATACGCACTAACCATCTACGCGGGAGTAGTTATGGGTATCCCGACGTCGTGGTATCAGCCGAAGCACTTCAGACGTCAGCGACGGAGTGGCGCGCGCCGAATTGGACTGGAACGCCACTAGGCTAGGTCTGCTTTCGGCCGCCCTCGCAACATGCAGGTGTGCTATGGGCGATGGGCCCAGACCCCTGTGCGCTTAGGTTTAGACCGGCGTGCTGGCCTCTCTGTTTTGCCTAGGTGGGGCTGCGACATGTTGATCTTCCGCGGCCGGGCATGACCCAGGAAAGTGTGTCCGGCCAAATGGGATCAAGCGTGTTGGGTTATGTGGTGCACCCCTGCAGGGAAGTTAATCTATTCGAATAGCCGTGATCTTCGGTAACAGGACGACTTGGAGTTGTACCTTGACCTTATGACAACTAGAACCGGATACTTAATAAAACACACCCTTCCAAGTGCCAGATACAACCGGTGGTCGCTCTACCTCAGGGATATGAGGAGGGGATCGCCGGGTAGGATTATGCTATGCGATGCTACTGGAGATGCTACTTGGAGATGCTACTTGGAGATGCTATTTGGAGGACTTCAGTCTACTCTCTTCTACATGCTGTAAGACGGAGGCTGCCAGAAGCGTAGTCTTCGACAGGATTAGCTATCCCCCTCTTATTCTGGCATTCTGCAGTTCAGTCCACTGATATGGCCCTTTACACATATACCCATGCATATGTAGTGTAGTTCCTTGCTTGCGAGTACTTTGGATGAGTACTCACGGTTGATTTCTCCCCCCTTTTTCCCCCTTTTCCTTTCTTTCTGGTTGTCACAACCAGATGCTGGAGTCCAGGAGCCAGACGCCACCGTCGACGACAACCCCTACTACACCGGAGGCGCCTACTACTACGTGCAGCCCGCTGACGACGACCAGGAGTAGTTAGGAGGATCCCAGGCAGGAGGCCTGCGCCTCTTTCGATCTGTATCCCAGTTTGTGCTAGCCTTCTTAAGGCAAACTTGTTTAACTTATGTCTGTACTCAGATATTGTTGCTTCCACTGACTCGTCTATGATCGAGCACTTGTATTCGAGCCCTCGAGGCCCCTGGCTTGTATTATGATGCTTGTATGACTTATTTTATTTGTAGAGTTGTGTTGTGATATCTTCCCGTGAGTCCCTGATCTTGATCGTACACATTTGCGTGCATGATTAGTGTACGATTGAATCGGGGGCGTCACAATACCATAAAGGGGTGGCAATCGGGTTGGTTCTATATCACCGAGCCGCGTGACCCCGCATGGGTAGCGGCCCCCGAGTTCCGATCTGGCATCCCCATGCGGCTCACCTCCTGGAAAGAGAAGGGCCTGTCCTGGGGTAATTAAAAAGAGCTGACCGGACTCCAGGCATGTATTCAAAACATGGTGGACAAGAAGCTCAAGCTCATCAACATAGTCCAGGTTATGCTCGTCTGCCGGATACTCCCGTGCCAACAATGGGATTTCACCTTGTGGGAGTTCAACCCGGCGCAGCACCGAACTCTGAACAGGCTCTTTGACACGACTCATGAAGATGCCTGGAGGGTGCTGTTCAAGGGTGCCGCGGTCCCTCCCCCCATTACTGAGGATCGCGGATTCAGCACGAAGCGCCAAGCCAGTGCGGTAAGCTGTTTTACCTTTTATAGGATACTTGTTTTCTATATAGATTGACTCTATGTGGGATCTAAACTCCCGTGCCGTTAACAGGACTGGCAGAAGATGGCCGGACAAATCGACTGTCCGGCACCCTTGCGCGAAGGCCCTGCGGACGCCCTTCTGGCAAAGATGTTGACTCCGGCCCCTTATAAGGTGCCGGAGAAGACCAAGAAGGCCAAGGGAGCTCGAAAGAGTTCCCGACGCCAGGCGTCGTCGGACTCACCGTCCGATGACTCTGCGGCGCACTCTTCCCCCGAAGACGAGGAAGAGGAAGAAGAGGTTCCCCCACCGACTGGGGAAGACAAGAAAAGGAAGGCCGCCCCAACTGGGGAGGCTGGAGGGTCCAAGAAGGGAAGGACGCTCCTTCCGGACAGCTCCACCACCGCCGACGAAAGTGAAGACGAGTGGTTGCCCAAGGCCAAGCCCAGGGGAGATCGTAAGTATACGGATACCAAAGTAACCCATAGGATTCCTTTGTCGCATTGCTTTCCCTAACGCCGAACTCAATTGTGCAGGTCGTCCCGAGCCAATATCGAGGTATCCTCGGACGGCTCCCTAGGTTCGTCGGACATGGATAGCGATCCAGTCCCGACCGCCACCTCCCCTCATCCAGCCGACGACGCTGAGGTGCTGTCTCAAGAGGCACCGGATGGAGGGGGGACAGTCCCAGAGGCGCCTCAAGGCGACCTTCCGCACTGAGGGAGCCGAGGGGACGGGGTCCCCGAGAGCTCCGAGTTTGGCCCTCAGCCGAACACCGCGCCGGACCCTCCAACAGTTCCGAGCTCGGGCAGGCGGTCCCCTTCTAAGGGGGGTGAGACGCCTGTGCCGGTGACCTCTGTCCATCTAGAGGCGCCGGACACTATGTTGGAAGCGCTTCGCAGCGCTTCCATCAAGGAGGAGCACCGCTCTATCTTGAGTGTGGTGGTCCAGAAGGTTCAGTCCACCAAGAGCGGATTGACTGAAGCCTGTACTAGCCTTCTAACAGCCTTCGAGGTAAGTGTTTTAAAATGTAGTAGAAGTATTACTGCATAGACAGTAGCCCCTGATGCTTTGTTCGGTGTTCGCAAAGAAAAGCCGAACATAGGATCAAATAATATCGCAGGAGTCTAATATAAGTATGTCAATATGCATATGCAGGCTTCTCTGCTGGCGTCCGCCGCACTAACTGCGGAGGTCGCTGTACTGAAGCAGGACCTCGATGGGTCCAAGAAAGAGCTCGGCCTTGTCAAGAGGCAGCTCGAGGAGAACAAAGGTAAGTAATACCCCGTCTATAGATATATGTATATAAAAAAGGACGCGATTGCAAAATGACAGGATCATTGTATGTTTTGCCAGGGGCCACGACCGAGGTGGCGACCCTGAAGCAACCGCTGACCAAGGCCGAAGATACAGCGGCCAAGGAGCACACCGAGTGAGAGAGGCACGAGGCTCGGGTGGGCGAGGTGCAGCAAGAGCTCCAGGCTCTCGTGATGAAGCACGAGGCGTTGGAGCTTGACTTGAAGACGCGAGAGTCTGAGCTTGCCGTGGCCCATGAGAGCGCGAAGAGTGCTAAGGCCGAGGCCCAGAAGGCCCTTCAGGAGATCGACGCGGTGAAGAAGATAGCGGCGGGTAAAGGCTTTCTATATGCAAAGCAAGCATGTAAAGGTGAATTACCGATTACTTACCCGAATCCGAAGCTCTTCAGGAGCATTCGCAGATTTGCCCCGCAGTGTGTCCGATGCCGCACTCTTCTACCAGGCCGAGGACGGAAGCTCGACGGAGAAGGTGTTCTGGTCTCAGTATGCTGAGGCCGAACATCCGGTGCCAATGAGCGACCAGCTGAAGCAGATGGCCGAGCTACATAAGGCGGCCGATCAGGCCATGAAGGGCTTCATAGTCCGGTTGCGGCCTGGCGACGCCCTTCCGAACAACTTCTTCGGCCTGGTGAGGCGGCTTGTGGATGCCTGCCCTCGGCTGGAGGTCGTCAAGCGATCCGTCTGCATAGAAGGTGCACGCCGGGCTTTCGCCCGTGTAAAAATGCAGTGGGTCAAGCTAGATGCCGTGAAGCTGATCAAGGAGGGGCCACCAGAGGGCAAGGAGCACCGCCACCCCGAGATGTACTACGAGGGTGTTCTGTCGGGTGCCCGTCTTATCGCGGATGAGTGTTCACAAAATGTAATATTTGAATGAGACTTGCTCGTTTTGTCAATGCTTGTTTGAATTTAAAATATTACCTTCTGTTTGGCTGTTTATCCAATCTGAGAGATGGCTAGTCCTCGGCTTCTGCCCCCATGCCGCTAGTGCTGGGGTGTTCGGGATAAACCTGAGCACTCTTGTTCCCATATTTGGGTCCTTCGAGGGAGGTGCTCAGCACAACGAACAAGGCAACCGGAGTAATATTGCTTTATCACTCTCACTTAGCCATAGAATTCTATAATTTTAAATTTCGGCGAAGCCCCTGGTGTTCGGAAGGCCGAATTCGGGGCGCGATACACGCCTGTAAGCCGGACAGAGCCGGCCCCTCGCCCTAAGCGGCATAAGTCTTTAAGGACTCGAAAAACCTTGCCAAACAGCAACCGGTCTCGCGCCTTATCATGATAGTCAGTTTTAGCTTTCTCTACTCAGGTACTCAGCCCGGCAGAACCGGGGCACAATCGCAGTAGTTCTCCTAGCGCTACCTTAGCCGATAGAGCGGAACGTAAGGTACCAAAACATAGGAGCCGGGCAAACCCAACATTTGACCAAAGACATGATTCGGAGCTGATGCATATAATGCTATAAGTTCGGGGTGCCGCACTTGTGAAAGTGTTCGGACTTTTCGCACCATATTGCGGGTACGTAAGCCCCTGGTGCATTGGCCGTACCAGAGTGAACGGTTGCAAGGCGTCGTTAATGAACGCATATATATATATATATATATATATATATATATATATATATATATATATATACATAAACACTATTCTGATCACGGGATCAGAATAATATTCTGATCACAACCTGAACTGCCTGAGTAATGCGCCTGAACTTCCCTCTATATGAACCCGACCTTCGGGCTATCTTCGCAACCGTGGCTTCCCCGCGAATTATTTCGATCGGTAGTGTTGTGTGGGATGTGACTGTAATCCAGATACTCATACCTGCATCTAAATGCTCGTTTTGATTCGTAATTTTGCATTTTGGCGGATTCACTCTCGGGGCGGATGAACTCGTGTCTGTTTATAAGTTTAATGCATTCAGTGGATGTTCTGGAACCTCTAACATGATGGTAATTTGGTTTAAGTATGAGTTTCATGGGCAATTTGTCGTTAATTTCAACGGATTTGATTTGAGGCTCTGTGTTCTTCATCCGCGGGAGTGGTTCCGCCGCTTCTGTACATTTTTTATTTTTATTTGAGTATAGAGGGCGGATTTGATTGCAGTAGCGAGATTGGACCGTTCATGCGTTGTTAATTCCATCGGGAAGGCGAATACACCGCTGAAATTGGGCGATTGGATCTCGTGTCCGTTGATGCTGGTTTTCGGTTCTTCAATGAGACAGCTTGGTTGATTTATCGTTTTGATGTCAGGGCGCAATAGGATATCGTTCGAGGTCATGGCCTGAGAAGGTGTAGTCACCCAAGTAATTAAATCTGAAAAGCAAATTCGATAATGCGTTTTTTCAGTGATTCTACTGTCTGTGTTACAGAGTTGGACTTCTGCACCTTTTGTGCTTGAACTTCCCTCGTTTTCATGCATGTGTTTTGGTTGATGCTGCAATACGATCTGTTCGGTTGGTGTTGTTATAAAAAATTTGTGTACGTTTGTTTTGTTTTTCAGAGTACTCATATACGTAAACGTGGAGGTGGTCCATAGATACACAAATCATCCTTTTTATATTTATTCTGTCTTCGGGGCTAGTTTTTTGGATCATCCACATTCTGTGGTAGTAATTGGACTTCTATGCTAGCAGTGATTGAACTTCCTGATTTCCACATTGCAAGGTGGTGCAACATCGCGCTCTATTTTTTTTGTTTTTTTTTGTAATTTTCAATTTTCTAATTTGGGTTTTAGTTTGTTCCGTGGCAACTATGGGATTATTCCCAAATATGCATGCATACCTTACTTATTTTTTTGTAACATGTTTGCATACTTCAAAAAGTGGTAGAACTTCAGTTTGTGTTTAACGTGAACTTACAAGATTTTTGCTTCTGTGTTATTTGTCTTTTCTACATGTTCATTTGATGTTTTTCCAAATGCCGAACTTTTGTGTTTTTACAACTTGAACTTACCTTTATTTAGAACATTTTATTAGTTAACTTACGCCTTGTGCATTTTGTTTCTTCGACACTAAACATTATTATTCCTCATGTGCTTCTTTCTTGGTTTTTTATGTCACAGCAAAAAAATTCTTGAATGGAGGTTCATCTTTTTGACATTGATATTCCAGGACAGATTACATTCCAGAAATCAAAAACCCTTAGTAGATTCCTTCTGCAATTTTGTTGTAACTAGTGTGTAAGTGTGGAGCTGGATCACAAGCACTATCTTCAGTAGGATCTGGACTTCTTTTTTATTAATGGTTGAACTTCTGGTTTTGGAGATTTGCACTCCACATTGGAAGGCGAAGGTGCATGATGCTCTATATTTTGTTTGTTTGGTTTTCTTTGTAATTTTTAATTCTCTAGATGTTCTTTTTAGATTTTTGTCTTGTGAGAAATCATGGGATTAGCCCAAGTATGGGCCGAGACAGGAACGAGCCGGAGCAGGCGACGACGCGGCGTGCCGCGTCATCGCATGCAGAGGCGAGTCCGTCACATCCGTGACCCCACTATCTATCTTAGGGTTTTTAGGGTTTAGGGTGCGTGCGGTGGGGGTGGAAACAGAATAACTGCATTGCGTCCTGTCAAATCCTAGCGCGCAGCAATGCGGTAGCGTGAGGCCGAGCAGGGGGGAGGGGGGTCGGAACCCCCCCTCCCCTCCCCTGCGAGGCCGAGACAGGAACGAGCCGGACCAGGCGACGACGCGGCATGCCGCGTCGTCGCATGCGGAGGTGAGTCCATCACATACGTGACCCCACTATCTATCTTAGGGTTTTTAGGGTTTAGGGTGCGTGCGGTGGGGGTGGAAACAGAATAACCGCATTGCATCCTGTCAAATCCTAGCGCGTAGCAATGCGGTAGCGCGAGGCCGAGCAGGGGGGAGGGGGTCAGGACCCCCCCTCCCGTCCCCCTGCGAGGCCGAGACATGAACGAGCCAGAGCAGGCGACGACGCGGCGTGTCGCGTCATCGCATGCGGAGGCGAGTCTGTCACATCCGTGACCCCACTATCTATCTTAGGGTTTTTAGGGTTTAGGGTTTAGGGTTTAGGGTTAGATATGAACTTCATCTGCTTTTGTACTTGAACTTCTTCTTTTTGTTTCTTAGGGTTTATTTATTCTTATGCCGTTACTTCTTTTATTAGAGTACTTGAACTTCTATTCTTTGTTTTTTGAACTTCTTTCTGTTGTTTTTTTAGGTGCATATTTATGTATGTATTTTTCTTCCTTTGGTAGTGCATTTGCCATCTATTTTTGGTTTTAAGGATATCAGCAGTGTTGTTGTGTGCAGTTATCTCATTATAATAGATGCATTCAAATGGTGCATTCATTTATCTATAGATGTATTTACTTTTTAGCTGTTGGGGGGTAAAACTGTAAATTCAGTGGCGCTGTAATTCCGACGACATATAGGCATTAAGTGAGCATCTCCCTCGTCACCACCTGTCAGAAAACCCCTCTCCCCCTGTCGCTCGCTCTATTCCCCCTCTCCGTCGCTCCGCTGCCTTCCTCGCCTCCAACTCCCCCCGATTTCTTCGCCCCTGTCCCCTGCCCTCGTGCTGGAGTAACCGGCGCAGGCCCCCGCTTCTATTTCTCCCCCACGCCCCGCTCCCCCTCGCCCAGCCCGCTCTATTCTGCTCTGAAGCGAGGGCGGCAACTTCCTGCGCGGTTGCAAGGTGCGCGTGGCGTCGTGGGGAGTGGAAGAACCGTCGCGGATTCGTGTGTGCGGGGGTTGTTTTGAGAGGTACAAATGCTGCCCCCCTAATGCTTGCTTTTAGTTTCGCCAGATCTGTCGAGTTCACCTCCTGCTCTCGCGTCCGCGTCCTACCCCCTTCTTCTGATGGTTTGATGGGAGATTAGGTAGGGTTCTTGTGCGTGTGGTGGGTGGATTCCATTCCCCTGTGGTCAGATTTGTCTATGAGATGCTTGTGTGTGCTATTTCTCCGTTCAGAGTTGATTGGATTTCATTTCCCCTTTGGTGATTTCAGCATTCAGATGCATGTGAGAGAGAGTGTGATGTGATGGTTCATGTTGAATCTGATGTATCTAATTGTCTTAGTATTGTTGATTTCGAATTCTAGATTGTGTCTGTCACATGCTAGTTAGTTTCTGGATTCTTTTTTTGTTTGTGCTTGCCTATATGTGCTACTGTTCATGTTTTCATACTTGTTGATATTATCTAGTTGTTTCATCCTAGGGTTTCATTTAGTTGTTTTTTGTATTTGTTGTATGATTTTCTACCTGCTAACTATATGCATTCTATCCCCTGTTTTTAGTAGGTTGTTCTAGGGTTTGGAGTTTCATTCATCACGGGGGTTGTGTTTTCATGGCTTCCAAACCTTCTCCAGGTATCTTAATGTAGTTGGATCTTGTATTTTAAAGCAGTATTCTTATATATGGGTGCCCATATCTTCACTTAGTTTTCTTGTTGGAGTGTCATTCTTATTAGTGTGAACTTCTAAGAAAGGTTATGTGTATGCTTTTTACCCTTAGCTTGAGTTAGTAGAGTGTTGCTTACTTTTTAGTTGATGATTTGCAGGTGAAACTATGTCACCAAGTGTTGTTGGACTTCCCAAATGATTCATATTTATAGTGTATATCCTTGTTTTTTATTTGTTATCATGTTCATTGTATTGATATTTAGTTTGGCTGTGAAATACTATTTGTGGTCATGCTACATATTTTTTATGTGCTATTTGCTTGGGTCACATAGTTGAACTTCTGGTTTTAATTATTGTTTGTTCATAATGAAATTTGGTTGAACTTCTGTTATGCACATTTTGTGTTTACTACTTTGTTATATATCGTTGAACTTCTGGACATTCATGTTATATGTAGTAGCCCCTCTGGTGTAGATTGTTTTTATAGTTAGTGTGTAGATTTTAGTTTGTTTGTTGTGTTTACTGCTTTGTTAGGTATTGTTGAACTTCTTGTTATTGGACATTGTTGTCAAAGTAGAAGTCCCTTTGGTGTAGGATTGTGCATTAGAACTCAGATGCCTTTTTACTTGCATTTTTTGTAGTTGGTGATGAGTTGAATAGTTCTAAAAAAATGCCTGCGATCAAGATGGAGCTTCAGAGGTTAATACTAATGCTCCAATATCTGATGCGGCTAAATCACCCATTATCCCTTTGACTTTGATTGCCGAGGTTGCTTCGAGCCTTGAGAATGTTTCAAGCCTCGAGGATCTTGCTTCTGCAGCTCTTGCTTCACCTAGTATGTGAAACCCCTTTTCTTTTCATTTTAAAGTTTTCAGCCATGTTTTTTTAGCTTGTTCATGTCGTTTGTTTTTGTTTTTGTTCCTGACTTTTTTATTTTTTGCTTTGATTTTTTGTGTTCTTTGCAGATGTGTCCACAGAGGAGGAAGCTGTGAACACCATCAACGATGTTTTATCTGAGTTGGGTTTATCAGAAAACCCTGCTGCAGCTGAGGAGGGGGCTCCCTCAGTCAAAGGTTGTGATTCCGTTCCGAATCTTTTGTGCTCTCTTTAGATGTCAGAGACGCAGTTGCAGTCTGTTGATGGCACTGAACCTGTCACACAACCCGAGGATGTGCCTCTTCAGCTTCTCCTGGAGGACCAACATAAGAGGAAGAAGCGAGAAGATTTTGACAAGAGGGCGGCCTGCCTTGAGAAAGGTTCTGATGTTCCTGGATCTGTTCATGCAGCTAAGCTCATTGTTGAGGAAGACGTGCCGTGTGGCAGTGATGGCACGGTTGTCCCTGTTAAGAAGAAAATTAAGAAGACTGCTGCGAGGAAGCTAGTAGTTGGTGAAGTTACTCCTCGGAGGAGCCCACGTGTTTCAAGGCCTGCAGAAGTTGTTGAAGATGAAGGGCTAGGCGTTGGTGGTACGCCATGCCATAGTCCTCGTGTGCTTGCCACTGCCGTGCCTACACCTTCTTCGCTTGATGCTGGTGCATCTGGTAAGGGGAAGAAATGCGGCGTGAAGCGCAAGGTTCCACCTGCAAAGGTCAACAAGGGTGTGAAGAAGCGTTCTCGTGTTAATCCAGAGGACGATGATGATGCTGATTTCAATGTTGATGATGAGGACAATGACGATGATGATGCTGCCACTAATCAGGTATGAATGTCTCATGTTTACTGTTTTTTAAGCATTTGTCGCTATTTCTGTAGTTTTATTGTTTTTAGCACTGCCTTGGCATACATAGGTGACCTTCTGCTCCATATAGATGAATAAATTAGCCGACGTGCTTTGCTTTTATGGTATTTCTGCCTTTGTGTACATAGTTGGACTTCTAGGTATATACATGAAGAAATAAGCTTAACTTGTTGGTATACATGTTTGATTACTGCCTTAGTGTATATGGTTGAACTTCTGCTTTTTAAATTTCCAACATTTTTGAAAGCATGTTAACTAGTGTTCATACATGGTTGTACTGCCTATGTAGACATAGTTGGACTTCTGAGATACATGTTTGATTACTGCCTTGGTATACATGGTTGAACTTCTGCTTTTGTAAATTTCCAACATTTTTGAAAGCATGTAAACTTCTGGTCATACATGGTTGTACTGCCTATGTAGACATAGTTGGACTTCTGAGATGTGGTGCGTATGTAGGCATTAGTGGAATTTTGGTGAAGCTTGTGTGTCTCATTGTTCTGCCTTTTTTCCTTGTCAATGTATTTTTTTAGTATCAGCTTGTGCTGCGGCCTGAGAGGAGGAAGAGAGGAGGCAAAGCACCC
This sequence comes from Triticum aestivum, assembly GCF_018294505.1. Lineage (NCBI taxonomy): Eukaryota > Viridiplantae > Streptophyta > Magnoliopsida > Poales > Poaceae > Triticum > Triticum aestivum. The sequence continues at coordinate 495,866,463 of NC_057812.1, read as the reverse complement.
GAAGAAGGTGGCCAAGGAGGAGGTGAGGTGAAAAGTTTTAACAAGACAGTTCGCTGCTCACTAGGAGAGGTCAAGACGTGTGCGAAAATGCTACAACATAGGCACAAGACGAGGGTTATCAAGGCTGGTTTTGGTTGTGTGTTTGACTTGAAGGTTGATTCCAACATTTCTCGTCCTTTGATGGGCAACATCTACACGAGGATTGACCCTTCAACCATGATTTTGGACATGGGTGAGGCGAACAAGGTTATACGTATTACAAGTGATGCTATTCACCATCTCTTTGGGTTCCCTCAAGGTAATCGTACCCCCCCTAGGCCCTCGAATGATGGTTTCGATGATGCTGTTATGAGGTTGAAGGGCAAGCTTGGGTATGCTAGGAGTGACGACATCAAGACAAAGGATTTGCGGAATATCCTCGCTGAACTTGTGAAGGATGAGACGAAGGATGATCTTGCTCTGCAGGTGTTTTACCTTATTGTTTTCATGAAGGTGGTTATCCCTGGAACGTCTACACGAGTGTCCAGGGAGGCAGCAATGGCCGAGAACCTTGTGTTTGAGGATATGGCAGATATGGACTACTGTCAGTTGGTTGTTGACTATATTCGGAGTGCTGTTGTTAGGTATCAGCAAGGTACTAGCAGAGAAAAAGCTGTCACAGGCTGTGCCATCGCGCCGCTTCTTATGTATCTGGACTGCCTTATCATTGGCAAGATGCCTAATATTGACTTGATGTAGCGACCAGACCTCAAACAGTCTGATCTCTGTGCTCCGGTGTCATCCCTGGATCAGTAATGCTGACACCACACAGTACTCGGAGGATTTATAGCAGAGTAGCAATCACACACTTATTACATCGAGTGTCTCAAAAGGGAACTTATTACAATAAATATGGCTTAAGGCCATCTAATTACGATAACAGCGGAAGGCTTAGAAGATAAGTGTGTCCATCAACTCCAACGGCATCACTGAGTATAGAACCACGACCTAAAAACTCCTTAATCGTCATCTAAAAAGTCTGCAACATTAACGTTGCAGCCCGAAAATGGGTCAGCACATGGAATATGCTGGCAAGGTAACACATAGAGAGTAATGGAATGCAACAGCTATACTATATGCATATTTGGCTGGTGGAAAGCTCTATGGTTACAGTTTTGCATAAAGCCAATTTTTCCCTACTTCAAAAGGAATAAATTTAAGTACTATCATGGTGGTTGTTAAACATTGAGAATGGTTGATAGCATTTTCAATCCCAATTAAGCATCATCATTAACCCAACAACATTAATTTTAGAGTAACATGTTGAGATTCACATGATAATCCAGATACTAGATACTCAAGATGTCCATAACCGGGGACACGGCTAATCATGATTAGTTTGTTACACTCTGCAGAGGTTTGCGCACTTTTCCCCACAAGGCTCGATCGCCTCCGTTGGATTTCTCGCACTACATGGTGTTTGAGAAACGGATGACCGAGACACAGTCTTTCAGAAGCGCTAGCACCTTACGATGGATAGACCGGTACACCTACTTTCCCCTACATCTGCTAGTCTACCCTGTAAGAGTTCGCACGACTTAATCAACTATGCCAGAGCCCATAATGGCTTGTGGCTGCACACGGAAGTTTCTAGTTTGAAAAATCTCATGATCCCTTTGAGCCTGGGTGGCGGTCCAAAAAAAACAGGCATGTCCTGGAATACCCAGGTGCCTCAATCCACCCAGATGTGTATTTAAGTTGCCACCTTAGATAAACCATTAATTATCAATCTCACATCTGTCATGGATTTCACTCACCCAATCCACGTCTACTAGCATAGCATGGCATAATAAGCAAACGTAGAAGTAACTCCCAAAGGTTTGATAATAAACAGGTAATAGGTACTACCTCATCTACTTCCCATCCCACAGTTTACTTAGATCCTAATCATGCAATGTGTGAAGATTGATCTAATGCAAAAAAACTGGGTTGTAGAAAAGGTATGATCAAAGTGTTACTTGCCTTGCTGATGATCCGTGAAACCTAACAATTCGAAGTAACAGGCGGCACACTCCGGGTACTCTATCACAGGCAAACAAGCAAGCATACAATAAGTACTCATCTAATGCATAGGTAAAACTCAAATAAGAGGATCTAACCAGAAGGTTCAACTTAAGAACTCCGGTTGGCAAAAGGAATCAAATCGTACGAAGCAAAGAAAGTCAAACGGCGAAAGAAAACAACTTCGTTCTAGTAATCTGAACCTAAGTCAAATTTTACAGTAGCAAAAACTTGTTTAAGTTGATTATTCGGGTAGAGGGTTTCGAGACGAAACTCCAGGCGCTTGAATTGCCTGATTCCGATAAACGAGCAAAAAGAAAAACTAAAACGAAAATCGGATCAGAAATCGCGATCAGAAAATAACCACGAAAAAATCCGACGAAAAAGAAAAACAACGAACGGAATTTTTTAAAAAAAACGGCACGGATTCGAGGTGCGGCGAACCTCGGGCGGCGCGCGGCTCTGGCGGATCGGCGACGGGGCGGCGGCGGCGGCTGGCGGCGGCTAGGGTTAGGGTTCGAGCGGCGGCTGCTGGTGGGCTGGCTCGGGCCCGAGGCGCGGCTTATAAAGCCCCCCGACCGGTAGAGTTCTGGCCGGTTACGGCCCGTAGTCGGTTACGTTTTTTTTCGCTTGGAAGAAAAATAAAAAGAAATACTAAACGGACTCCAAAAATCCCGATATAAATTTTCCCGGGCTTCTAAAATCAAGCCGGACAAAGTGAACATTTATTTGGGCCCTAAATGCAATTTTGAAAAACACGCATTTTTCCTAATTCAAATAAAAACAACAACAAAAAACTCCGAAATAAAATTATTTGATTTTTTATTAAATCCTCAATATTTCTATATTTTGGGAAAGTCATTTTATTCCCTCTCTCATATTTTTGTAATAGAAATAATTGATGATAAAATAAATAAAATCAAATGATCCTATTCTCAAAATTTGAGAAAACTCAAATATGAAAATAACGAAATCCCCAACTCTCTCCGTGGGTCCTTGAGTTGCTTAGAATTTTCTAGGATCAAAACCCAAAGCAAATAAAATATGATATGCATGATGATCTAATGTATAACATTCGAAATTGAAAATTTGGGATGTTACAAACCTACCCCCCTTAAGATGAATCTCGCCCTCGAGATTCGGGTTGGCTAGAAAATAGGTGAGGGTGGTCTTTGAGCAAATCTTCCTCTCGTTCCCAGGTGGCTTCATCCTCCGTGTGGTGGCTCCACTGAACCTTGCAAAACTTGATAACTTTGTTGCGAGTAACTCGGCTGGCAAACTCGAGGATCTTAACTGGTTTCTCCTCGTAGGTCAAATCATTATCCAACTGAATAGTTTCCAAAGGCACTGTGTCTCTCAATGGTATGTCAGCCATCTCCGCGTGACACTTCTTTAACTGAGAAACGTGGAACACATCATGAATTCCTGACAATCCTTCGGGCAATTCCAACTTGTAGGCCACTTCTCCCATACGCTCCAAAATTCGATATGGTCCTACAAATCGTGGCGCTAACTTCCCTTTAACTCCAAAACGCTTTGTTCCCCGAAGTGGAGATACTCGAAGATAAGCTCTGTCTCCAACTTCGTAAACTGTCTCCTCGCGTTTAGAATCAGCATAACTCTTCTATCTGGACTGGGCTACCTTGAGCCTATCGCGAATCAACTTCACTTTCTGTTCAGACTCCTTAATCAAGTCAGGTCCAAACAACTGGCGGTATCCGACTTCGTCCCACGACAGCGGTGTCCTGCACCTCCTTCCGTACAAAGCTTCGAAAGGGGCCATCTTCAAACTGGTTTGGTAACTGTTGTTGTAAGAGAACTCTGCATATGGAAAATTATCGTCCCAACTAGATCCATAATCTAGCGCACAAGCTCTTAGCATATCCTCCAAAATCTGATTGACTGTCTCGGTCTGTCCATCTGTCTGCGGATGAAAAGCTATACTGAATTCTAGCCTGGTTCCCAAAGTTTCATGCAACTGCTTCTAGAACTTTGAGGTAAACTGGGTTCCTCTATCTGATACGATACTCCTCGGAACTCCATGCAGACATACTATTCTGGTCATGTATATTTTTGCCAACTTAGCACTGTTATAAGTGGTCTTTACTGGGATGAAATGAGCTACTTTCGTCAATCGATCGACTACAACCCAAATCGAGTCATAGACTGAACGAGTCCTGGGCAATCCCGCGATAAAATCCATGCCTAACTTATCCCACTTCCATTCGGGTATCGGCAATGGTTGTAACAATCCTGCTGGCTTCTGATGCTCTGCCTTTACTCTCTGGCATACATCACAAACTGCTACATACTCTGCTATTTCTTTCTTCATTCCGGTCCACCAGAAAATATCCTTCAAATCCAGATACATCTTGGTATTCCCTGGGTGAATCGAATAGGGTGAATCATGGGCCTCTTGCAGAATTAACTTCCCGATCTCCGGGTCATTGGGCACATAGACACGGTCTTCAAACCATAGGGTATCATGCTCATCCTCACGAAATCCTTTAGCTTTTCCTTCTTTCATTTTCTCCTTTATGGAAGCAATCTCCTTGTCAGTCTTCTGAGCTTCCCTGATTCTGTCCATCAAAGTTGACTGAATTTCCAACGTTGCTACATAGCCTCTCGGAACTATTTCCAAACATAGTTCACGAAGATTTTCTGCTAACTCCTTGGGTATTTCTCCCGTCATTAACGTATTGACATGGCTCTTGCAGCTTAATGCATCAGCTACTACATTAGCCTTCCCGGGATGATAATGCAATTTCATATCATAATCATTGATGAGCTCCAACCATCTCCTTTGTCTGAGGTTCAACTCCTTCTGTGTGAAAATGTACTTCAAACTCTTATGATCCGTGTACACCTCACAATGATTTCCGATGAGGAAATGTCTCCATGTCTTCAAGGCATGCACTACGACTGCTAACTCCAAATCATGCGTAGCGTAATTCAACTCATGGGGCTTCAGTTGTCTTGAGGCATATGAAACAACTCTCCCTTCCTGCATAAGCACTGATCCAAGTCCTCGACGTGAAGCATCGCAATACACCTCATAATCCTTGGTCTGATCTGGCAAAATCAACACTGGTGAGGTAACCAAGCGTTTCTTCAACTCCTGGAAACTAGCCTCACACTGCTCAGTCCATTTGAACTTGGTATCTTTCTTCAACAACTTCATCATAGGCTTCGCAATCTCTGAAAAATTCTCAATAAACCTCCGGCAGTATCCCGTGAGTCCAAGAAAACTCCGGATCTCTCCAACGGTAGTTGGGGCTTCCCACTTGGTCACGGTATCAACTTTAGTGGGATCAACAGCTATACCTTCTCCAGATATAACGTGTCCGAGGAATCCTACTTCCTTCAACCAAAACTCACATTTGCTAAACTTGGCATATAATTGATGTTCTCTGAGCTTTCCAAGTACCAAACGCAAATGCTCCTTATGTTCCTCTTCATTCTTTGAATAAACCAGGATATCATCAATGAACACTACGACGAACTTATCCAAAAACTCCATAAACACTTTGTTCATCATGTTCATAAAATAGGCAGGCGTGTTAGTCAGACCAAATGACATAACGGTATACTCATACAGCCCATACCTGATGGTAAAAGCTGTCTTCGGAATATCCTGTTCTCGAATCTTCAACTGGTGGTACCCTGATCGCAAATCGATCTTGGAAAACACTTTAGCTCCTTGCAATCGGTCAAACAGATCATTGATCATTGGTAGCGGGTACTTGTTCTTGATTGTTACTTCATTCAATCCTCGATAATCAACAACCATCCTTGACAATCCATCCTTCTTCTCTACTAATAGTACTGGTGATCCCCAAGGTGAAGAACTTGGGCGAATGTAACCTTTATCCAGTAACTCCTTAATCTGTTTCTTAATTTCCACCAAATCCTTTGCTGGCATCCTATATGGTCTCTTTGATATTGGCCCTGTGCCTGGCAATAGCTTAATCAAGAACTCAATATCTCTATCCGGTGGCATGCCTGGCAACTCATCTGGAAAAACATCAGGGAATTCCCTTACCACTGGTACTTCCTCCTGCACAACTCTTGTTAATGAATTTACTTGTGTCTTGTTTAGCGCATGCCGGGATACATACTTGATCCTTCTCCCTTCTGTGGTGGTAAGCAAAATTGACTTACTAGCACAATCGATGTTTCCTCCATACATCGACAGCCAATCCATACCAAGAATCACATCCAGACCTTGAGATTCTAGAATAATTAAATCTGTTGGGAAAACATGTCGTCCTATACTTAATGGCACTTGAAAACATCCTTGACTGGCCATGTACTCTGCTCCTGGTGAGCTTACTAGCATAGGTGTTTTGAGAACCCTAGTGGGTAGGCTATACTTTTCCACAAATCCCCTTGATATGTATGAATGCGATGCACCAGTATCAAAAAGAATGAGTGCAGTAAATGACTTAACCAAAAACTTACCTATTACTGCATCGGGCTGAGCTTCAACCTCCTCCACATTAACGTGGTTCACCTGTCCCCTGTTGAAAGGGTTCGGCTTCTTTCCAGAGCTTCCATTGCCGTTTTGGCCTTCAGGACATTCATTGGCATAATGTCCGGTCTTGGAACACTTGAAACAGGTGACTTGACTCAAATCTCTCTTGGCTGGGGTTGATGGGGTGCTGCGGTTCTGGCCATTGCTTCCTCCATTCCCATTACCATTCTTGGTGCCATTGTGATTGTGCGAGCTACCTACTCCATGGGTATGCTGAAAATGTCCTCCCGGTCTAGGGGTAAAACGTGGCTTCTGCTGAGCTCCTGAATTATACTTTCCTTGTCCATACTTCCTCTTGTGGTTCTCAATTTGCTGTTGCTTCCCTTCAATCATAAGAGCACGGTCGACCAACTCCTGGTAGTTGTTGAAGGTGGCTACCATCAACTGCATACTCAACTCATCATTCAGTCCTTCCAGGAACTTCTCCTGCTTAGCTGCATCCGTAGCAACGTCATCTGGGGCATAACGTGCTAGCTTACTAAACTCCTCCACATACTGGCCAACTGTCCGTCCTCCTTGGCGCAAGTTACGAAACTCACGCTTCTTCATGGCCATTGCTCCTGCTGAAACATGGGCAGTACGGAAAGCCTGCTGAAATTGATCCCATGTGACAATGTCGACTGGAAAGGTGGCTGTGAAATTCTCCCACCATGATGCTGCGGGTCCTTCTAACTGATGTGTGGCAAACTTCACCTTCTCCGCATCTGTGCATCCTGTTGTGGTCAACTCCCTAGCTGTCTTGCGGAGCCAATCATCTTCTACTATCGGCTCGGTGCTACTGGAAAACACCAGCGGATTCAGCCTAAGAAAGCGGGCTAAGTGGTCAACAGGTGGTGATGGTGGTGGGTTGTTGTTGTTGTTCCCCTGATTCTGATTCTGGACTAGCAACTGCATCAAGGTGTTCTGCTTCTGGATCAACTGGGTGAGCTCCGGCGGAAAGGCAAATCCGGGGTCACGTCTCGGAGGCATCTGAGGTTTAGAAGAGATGAGATATAAGAATAGAGGGGGTCTAAAGAGAAAACACTACCCATATGCACATGAGGCAAAAGCAAACAATTCACTTCATTCAAACAAACAAAGGCATACAATCGATCTAACTATCGCAAAGTGCTCAGACTACTATATTTACATGGTGGACTACTACTACTGATGAGGTGGTCTACTAGAAATATTCTACGGTTGTAGACTCCATGATATCTGCTCCTGCTTCATTAACATAATCATCATCGCTACTATCTGCTTCCGAGTCGGTGCCGGCGATGATGATGTAGTCTTCCAGGCTAATCTCCTTGGGTTCTTCGTCTTCATCTACTGGTGTCGGGCCTCCCATAAATATTGCTAGCTTCATAGTTAGGTCGGCATTCTTATCCACCAAGACTTCAATTTATTCTTCATAATCTTCACATGTAGCCTTGAGTTCTTCCTCCAGTTCCTTGATTCTAGTCTTAGCCTTCTTCAGATCTATCATGTCGGCGCACATCTGATTCTCCTGTCGTCGAATGTGCTGGTTTAACTCTTGGATAAAAGCTGCGATTGATCTATCTTTCCTGGTGTTAATCATCTCCCAGTGTTCATCTCGGCACCCACAAATCTGGTATATAGTATCCTTAAGATCCTTGCGGTAGACTTCTCCAATGCGTCCCATGGCGATGTGAGCTGTCATGCTCTTTCCTAGACTCCAAGTTGGTGCATCAAAAGAAAACTCTATGGGCTCAGTGACTGGCATGAACGTCCTTCCTGGGATTTGAACTTGAATCATCCAGCGCTCTTCTTCAGGTAAAGTGGCGTTGTAGGTTCCTGTGAAGCTTGGTACTCCTATGTTCAGGTATCTAGTGACTTCCTTCAAGTGGCGTCCAAAGGGTGTATCTTCATCCGTTTGGGTGAACTTGTTCCTTGCATCCGCCATCCTAAAGAGTAGAAAAGATGAGAGGTCAGAAGAGAAGAGAGTGAGTAGTGATCTAGGTCTTTAGCTTAGTGGTCATGTCCTAGAGTTAGCGTGTGCTCTGATACCATCTCTGTAGCGACCAGACCTCAAACAGTCTGATCTCTGTGCTCCGGTGTCATCCCTAGATCAGTAATGCTGACACCACACAGTACTCGAAGGATTTATAGCAGAGTAGCAATCAGACACTTATTACATCGAGTGTCTCAAAAGAGAACTTATTACAATAAATATGGCTTAAGGCCATCTAATTACGATAACAGCGGAAGGCTTAGAAGATAAGTGAGTCCATCAACTCCAACGGCATCACTGAGTATAGAACCACGACCTAAAAACTCCTTAATCGTCGTCTGAAAAGTCTGCAACATTAACGTTGCAGCCCGAAAATGGGTCAGCACATGGAATATGCTGGCAAGGTAACACATAGAGAGTAATGGAATGCAACAGCTATACTATATGCATATTTAGCTGGTGGAAAGCTCTATGGTTACAGTTTTGCATAAAGCCAATTTTTCCCTACTTCAAAAGGAATAAATTTAAGTACTATCATGGTGGTTGTTAAACATTGAGAATGGTTGACAGCATTCTCAATCCCAATTAAGCATCATCATTAACCCAACAACATTAATTTTAGAGTAACATGTTGAGATTCACATGATAATCCAGATACTAGATACTCAAGATGTCCATAATCAGGGACATGGCTAATCATGATTAGTTTGTTACACTCTGCAGAGGTTTGCGCACTTTTCCCCACAAGACTCGATCGCCTCCGTTGGATTTCTCGCACTACATGGTGTTTGAGAAACGGATGACCGAGACACAGTCTTTCAGAAGCGCTAGCACCTTACGATGGATAGACCGGTACACCTCCTTTCCCCTACATCTGCTAGTCTACCCTGTAAGAGTTCGCACGACTTAATCAACTATGCCAGAGCCCATAATGGCTTGTGGCTACACACGGAAGTTTCTAGTTTGAAAAATCTCACGATCCCTTTGAGCCTGGGTGGCGGTCCAAAAAAAAACAGGCATGTCCTGGAATACCCAGGTGCCTCAATCCACCCAGATGTGTATTTAAGTTGCCACCTTAGATAAACCATTAATTATCAATCTCACATTTGTCATGGATTTCACTCACCCAATCCACGTCTACTAGCATAGCATGGCATAATAAGCAAACGTAGAAGTAACTCCCAAAGGTTTGATAATAAACAGGTAATAGATACTCTCTCATCTACTTCCCATCCCACAGTTTAATTAGATCCTAATCATGCAATGTGTGAAGATTGATATAATGCAAAAAAACTGGGTTGTAGAAAAGGTATGATCAAAGTGTTACTTGCCTTGCTGATGATCCGTGAAACCTAACGATTCGAAGTAACAGGCGGCGCACTCCGGGTACTCTATCGTAGGCAAACAAGCAAGCATACAATAAGTACTCATCTAATGCACAGGTAAAACTCAAATAAGAGATCTAACTAGAAGGTTCAACTTAAGAACTCCGGTTGGCAAAAGGAATCAAATCGAACGAAGCAAAGAAAGTCAAACGGCGAAAGAAAACAACTTCGTTCTAGTAATCTGAACCTAAGTCAAATTTTACAGTAGCAAAAACTTGTTTAAGTTGATTATTCGGATAGAGGGTTTCGAGACGAAACTCCAAGCGCTTGAATAGCCTGATTCCGATAAACGAGCGAAAAGAAAAACTTAAACGAAAACCGGATCAGAAATCGCGATCACAAAATAACCGCGAAAAAATCCGACGAAAAAGAAAAACGACAAACGGATTTTTTTTAAAAACGGCACGGATTCGAGGTGCGGCGAACCTCGGGCGACGCGCGGCTCCGGTGGATCGGCGGCGGGGCGGCGACGGCGGCGGCTGGCGGCGGTGGCAGTGGCTGGCGGCTAGGGTTAGGGTTCGGGCGGCGGCTGCTGGTGGGCTGGCTCGGGCCCGAGGCGCGGCTTATAAAGCCCCCCGGTCGGCAGAGTTCTGGCCGGTTACGGCCCGTAGTCGGTTGCTTTTTTTTCCCTCGGAAGAAAAATAAAAAGAAATACTAAACGGACTCCAAAAATCCCGAAATAAATTTTCCGGCCTTCTAAAATCAAGCCCGACAAAGTGAACATTTATTTGGGCCCTAAATGCAATTTTGAAAAACGCGCATTTTTCCTAATTCAAATAAAAACAACAACAAAAACTCCGAAATAAAACTATTTGATTTTTTATTAAATCCTCAATATTTCTATATTTTGGGAAAGTCATTTTATTCCCTCTCTCATATTTTTGTAATAGAAATAATTGATGATAAAATAAATAAAATCAAATGATCCTATTCTCAAAATTTGAGAAAACTTAAATATGAAAATAACGAAATCCCCAAATCTCTCCGTGGGTCCTTGAGTTGCTTAGAATTTTCTAGGATCAAAACCCAAAGCAAAAAAAATATGATATGCATGATGATCTAATGTATAACATTCCAAATTGAAAATTTGGGATGTTACACTTGAGGACCCCTCGCATCAATTTCATGGATCGGGCCAAGCTTCTTGAGCTTGCTGCGGCTGACTTGCTCATGAAAGGCGATGATGACCCAGCCAACTGGGTGTTTGGGAGACTGCCTGTGAGTGTTTCTATGCATTATTCTTTCCTGGGTAGTTTACCTTGAACTTCTGGTATTGTCTTGTATATTTTTTGTTCCCATGTTCCTTCATTTGTTTTCTGACGCGTTGACTTTTGTTTTTGTATGCAGTGGAAGACACAGGCTGAGGTTGTGTTCTTTAGGGTTATCGAATGTCATGTTCTAACTATGCCTCGTTCTGCCGGCCTAGGGAGTGGAAGTTCCCCAAGATTTGAATTCTCCCGGGATGTTAATACCGGTGCCCCCCTGTAGATCCAGGAGGTTCTTCTACCCGTGTGAGTGCTGTAGGTGGTGTTTCTTCCCAGGATTTGTTTGAAGCTGCCAATGTTTCTCTGGTTAGGATTGACAGTCTTCTTGAAACTATTTGTGGGGAGTTGGCTCGTGTTCCTTCGACTGCTGAGGACCTTAGTTGCGTTGATGGGATTCTTCCTCCCGGGCACGGGTTTGATGTTGAGTCTTTGAAGGAGATCTTATGTATTGAAGGTAAATTTCTTGAAGAGCTTCGTCAGAGCACTTCCCACCTCCGGACTAGCGTTGGGCTGTTCAAGGAAATGCAGGATGCTCGTTGCAAGCCTTTTGAAGATGAGGCAAGTGTTGTTGTGAGACAGATTCAGAGGCAGGATTCTGTTTGTTCGGGTCGTGAAGGAGGCCACGTGGAGCATACCAGAGAGGTTTGTTTATGTTGGATTTTTGGTATTTCTTTGCACTAATGTTCAATGTTAGCTTTCAGTTATTACTATTTGTGGTCATAGGCGAGTGTTGTTGATTTGATGTGTCGTAAACTGTTTTTTTACCACTAGTGTTCCTAGGTGACCTTATCTTTTTATTGAACCTGAACTTCAACTGCTACAGCACCTGAACTTCCATGACTGGCCCTTTTTTGTTCCCTTTTGTATCTTAGCGTAGTTTGATATCTGACCTGCTATGTTTACTGTATTTGGACTTCCATTATGTGTCAGTTGTGATAGCTGACCTTCTCTGATTGTGCAATCTGAACTTCTGCTGATTAGGTATTTGTTTTCTAAATGATTTTTTTTTATTTTTTAGGTTGTTGCTGATGATGCTAGGGTTGAGGAGGATGTTTTACCTGCGCATGAAGCTGCTCCTGTGCATGAGGCTGCCCCTGTGCATGAACCTGCTCCGGCTAGTGGCGTAATAGTTGATGAGGTTCATGGCAGTGAAAATGAGGTACCATTTTTCTTGTCCATTTGTCTTGTTGCCCCTGAGATGGACTTGCTGCTCCTGTGCATGAGGTTCAGTCAGCTCTTTGTAATGACTTTCTGTTTCTTTTTGCAGCAGCAGAATGATGATGTTAGTGTTCCTCCAGAGAAGGTTGCAGACATGTCCGTCTCAGGCACCGGCTGCTCCGACGGGTGGTCCTGACTGAACCTCAGTCGTCCATTGTCGCCGAGGTTTCTAATGCTGAGCAGGGCAAGACAACTGGAGACATCATTTTGGAGAAAGATGCTGTTGAGTTTGCTGTTGAAACTGGTGGTAGTGCTGCTGCAAGCCCGAAGAAGTCTCCTGCAGCAGAGCCATCAGTTGATGTTAATGCTGTACAGGCACAACCAAAAGTTTTTCTTGTTTTAGCTTCTCCAGCTGCTCCAGCTGCTGCTGGTGTCCTTCCTGACGATGCTGCAACGTCTGCTGGAGACGATGATGAAGATACCGAAAGCGATAGTTATGGAGAGGAGGTTGATCATTCAAGTGCTGCCACTGGTCTAGGAAAGGATCCATGAAGAGAGGAGCATGCTTCTCTCTTCTTTCCCCATCCCCTTCCCTCTTTGTTGTTTGGTTTAGTCCATGATATCCCCTGTGAACTGCCTGTGTGGTCTAGGTTGAACTTCTGGTTTTGTTGTTCGTCATGTGGGTTGTAAAGAATGTTAAGTGAACCTGTTTTCTATGTGGGTGGAGGTTTGTAATGCATGGGTTGTGATATCTATGATGCTGTGGTTTTATCTTTTCTGATGTAGAAGCTGAGATGTGCTTATGTTTTGAATGTTTATGCTTGAATGTTGGTCTTAATTGAAACTGTCGTGAATCTATGTGCTTTGAGTGTTGCTGTTAATTGCTATTTTCTTTTTGGTGAGCAGATAGCGACCTTGCTGTCGTGCAAAAGAAGGTTGATGACTTTTATTACAGTGTAACTAGGCTTAGGAATGACCGTTCCAAGAGGTGAGTGCAGCTGCTCAACATTTACATCATCCATGTACCCCCTGTGAACTGCCTGTGGTTTCATACCTGAACTTCTCAACTCTATGTACCTGAACTTCTTGTTTTTTTGCTTCTCTGGCGCTGAACTTCTGGCCTGTTTTTTACTGTACTGCCTGTTGTGATATAGTTGAACTTCTGTGCTAACATGTGTTATGAACTTCCTGAGTTCCTGCTACTGAACTTGTTTTACTTTCTATTCGCTTGTTTTAGATCAATGATTATGTTCCGAAACAAGGAGTGTGAAGCTTCTGTTCAAGAAGTCGCAATATCTTTTGGTCCTTGCGGAATGCTTACATCTAATGTGGCTGAGTGTGCACTCTATTGTCTACGTGCGAAGTACCAGGGATCGGATAAACTCATCCTGCCGTATTGGGTTTGTGTAAGTCAACCATACAGTGATTTCTTTTCTGTTTTGTTCCTTACCATTTTAGTTAAAACTTGTTCATCTCATTTTTGTATTTTTTTCATATGTTGGTGTTGTCTGCATTATTTTAGGACAAGATTTTCATAGGTCAATTTGATTCCCGTGTGAGGAAGTACTTCATGGCGAGTGGTCCAGATAGCATGGATGCACATGATTCGGTATGCAATATCTTGTTCTTTGCCTCTGTATTAGTTTTGCAGTGTGATCCACTGTGTTAATATTTGTTTTATTTTTCTTTTGTACCATTCTGATATTAATTCTCATTTTTTTAATGATTCGTGTGTTTATGATGCTTCAGGTTGTTTTCCCTACTTTTGACCCGCCTGAGCTTCCTGCTTCCATGGGTGGTGTCGGTCATTGGGTGTCGGTATTCCTTGACCTGAAGAATTCAAGGTTCCAGCTTCTCGATTCCTACTATGGACCAAAAGATGATGTGCGGTACGCCTGTTTCGACAGATGACCGACAACATCAAGAGGCTTTGGAAGGATGCCAGCAACGACAGGGAGACACCCTTCAGTCCTATTAGCATCGACAATTTCCCTCTGGATTGGATTGATGTCCCCCAGCAGCAAAACAAGTATGAGTTCGACTTTTTCTCTTTATCACATCCGTTTAACTGTAGTTGTACTTAAGCTGCAACGTGTTTAATTCGTTGGCTTTCTTTTTCTGTCCTAACACTATTTCTTTTACTTTGTTTGATGGCAGTATCGACTGCGGATTCTTCATGCTTACGAATGTTCATTCGTATCATGACAGGGTTCTTGCAAATTATTCCCATGAGAATATCGGGGATATCAGGAAGACGTGGCTGTACTCAATCGCTTCTTCTAACCTGTTTGAGACAGACTTCCAAGCTCTGTTTGGCTACTACACCTGTAAGTATTTTGGAACTTGTACTGCTTACCTGCACTGCATCTTTTATTCTACCTGAACTTCATATTTTTCTCTGAACTTGGACTTCTGCTTGAGGTATGGCTGGGCTGCTGGTTTCGGAAGGAGAGGAGCATTTTCTTTGTACATGAACTTCATTTCTATCTTTTTTAATTTTGCTTGTGTGTTTTGTTTTGCTTAAATGGACATGAGCATTTTCTTTTATAATTGAACTTTAGAAATGATGCCTTTCTATGGTTTTGTTAGCTGTAGTTGAATGATTTACAGTTCATTGGTTTATCTTGAACTGTGCCTCTGGTTGTACCTGAACTTCATTTAGTTTTTTACTGCAACTATTTTTTTAGGTCAGCTTGAGTAGTAACCATGTCATCTTTATTAGTTGGACTGCACATTGTGATGTTCTTGAACTTCAGTTGTATTTAATGGTGATGTTTTCTCTTCCTTTTTTCTTTGACAGTGGAACCGTTGGAGCTGACCGATTACCACTACTCATTCCTCGGGTCACAGGAATACCAGCCTAGGGAGGAACCGATGAGTATAGCTCCGATAGAAGATGATAGACCTCGGACCCTTATTCCTTCCAAGTTGGGGAAGTAGGCTGGTGGTATTCGTGGTACTCCAAAAAACCCTTGCTACAGGAAGGCTAATGCAGTCGAAGCAGCCGAAGCAGAAGTGATTTCGTCCGATGATGATTTTGAGAAGATTGCTTACCCGAAGAATGCTAAATGTGTTGCTAGTACTATTGTTGGTAGAGGTGGGAAGAATGTTGTGATCACTAGGAGGAAACTAGCAGTTGAGTCTGGGAACATAACTTCCTCCAAGAGAGCATCAAGATTGCCTTTGAAGTGGCGTTCTCCTATCGCTCCCCTGAAAAAATACAGTTACCCTCATCTATCCGAGGCCCGGAAGTTGAAACAGTATGTGTTGAGTAAAGACGGTCTAGAGAAGCATTCTGAGTGAGTTACCCTCATCTGTCGCTCCCTTGCCTTGGAGTTGTAGTGTCTGAACTTCTGTTGTTGTATTGTCTGAACTGCCATTGTTTTAGTATCTGAACTTCTGTTTTATGTCTCCTCTTGCCTTTTGAGTTATAGTGTCTGAACTTCTGTTTGTTGTTGTATCTGAACTGCTAATATTTTTTACCATCCTTTTGTATTATGCAGGACAAGCTACTGCATGTTTACCATCCCTGCGAATGTGATTGACCTCACAGGACGTGTCCTTTATACGCTTTTCGGTGAAGGGCAGCAGATGGAAGGAGACATAATGGATTATCTCATAAATTTGTGGAAGGATAAGCCGGAGACCTCTGAGATATTGACTAGTGCTGACAGGGTTGTACTTAGTCCCTACTTCATACAGGTTTTAGTTCTTTGCACCCCTATCTCCTTCTTTTTGCCTTAGTTTTGTTGTAGTAGCATTTGGGAGGTGTTTTAATTGTGTTTTTGTGAATGCACAGTACTGCCTGGAGTATGATTTCTTCGGTGCAACAGTTCCAAAGTTTGATGCAAAAAAATCTGCTGGTCTCCTCCCAATGTTAGTTCGCAAGGAAGAAGACCTTCTTAACGCAAAGCTAGTTAGGTTTTCATAACTCTTGCTTTTTTTAATTTCATGTGCATCCTTTTGCTGAGTTTGTCAAGAAGTTTTTGTTCATGCCGGTTCTTCAGTACATATGCTTTTATAGTTTGTGTTCACCAATCCTTTCATTCTTGGCAGGTTTTCTTGATTCTATTCAAGCCAATTGGCACAATGGCGCACTACAGTGTGTATGTGTTGAATATATATCGTGGGAGCATTGAAATCCTTGATTCACTTTCTTACGATAATATGCAAACGTCGCGATCGAGTTTTCACGGGGACTGCCAAAATATCGTGAGTGTTTCTTAGCCTGAACCTCCTTTCACATTCTCTTGTTTGACACAAAGTTTATTATGCCTTGTGTTGACAAAATATGTTGTTGTCTCTGTTTTGGTAATACTGCTTGAACTGACTGTCATTTAGAAGTTGAACTTCTGCTATTTTGTTTAGGTGGATCTTATGAAAGTGTCGCTTTTTTATGTACCTGAACTTAACTATTTTGGTTAACATGTTTTTGACTTCATCTAACTTTGTTATTTCTGGCAGATGAAGAGATTTGTTGGGTTGCTCGAGGAGGTGTACGGCAAGGCTGCATACAAGGCGAGCAAGCAGCCTAACTGGGTGACTATTGCAAAGAGGCTGACTTTCATCGATGTTCCGAAGCAGAAGAGTAATGATTGTGGTTTCTTTGCCGTGAAGTTCAGCTCTTCGTATGATGGCGATGAGATTGTTGAAGATTTTGGTGATGTGGAAGTATGTTCTGTCTTTGTTCTTGTCTCATCATCCTTTGATTATTCTTGTGTGTTTTTGTTGAGACGCTCCTGCTGTGGTTTTAGATATCCGTTACTAAACCATCATTTTCACCTTTCTTTGTTTGCAGGCTACTGCAGATGACTGGAAGGTTGAGTTCATGCACACTCTGATTTTTAGCGAGAAGAATGAAGTCGTGCGTTCAGAGCTCCCTAAAGAGATCCAGTCCTTTGGCCCGTGAATTCGAAGCATTAGTTTCATCTGTAGATTTGATTTCGTACAGATTTTTAGGTTTGACAATGATTGGAACAATTCCGTAAAGATTTGGTTGTAAGAATGTTTTTAGTGATTTGCGTATCTATAGGTGCAGCACTATTACTTATGATATTGTGGACAAATGCATTTGGTGTGAAGAATGATTTGGCTTTGTGAATTTCAATGTACTGTGTCGTTTTTCAGTATCCATGTGTTGAATGTTTTTGCCCCAACAGATGTACCTGAACTTCTGCCACGGTTTTGGTTTAACTGCTTGATTTTTCTTGTGTTGTTTATTTTCGGGCTCCCAACATATGATCGTAGACTTGAACTTCTGCTTTGAGATGTGGCTGGGCTGCTGGTTTCATATGGAGAGGATATTTTGTGTTGTGTAATGTATTGGTAATGTTCAACCCAACCAATATGTATGTTTTTGCATAGAATCTATATTTGTTTTTTTGTATTTTTTCAAGTGCGAACGTATTTCATATGTAAATCTGTGCAGAAATATTGTTGACGTTTCTTTATCTTTTGTTGGCATTGTACATGAACTTCTGCATGTATCCAAGCAGAACTTCACATTTGAACGCGTTGTCTTAGGCTTGCTAACCTTAGTTTATGCGGTGAAACTTTATTTTTTAAGCATATTTTTTCCTACATCGATTTTATATACCAGAACTTCTTCTATAAGCTGACCTGAACTTCAATACTATATGATTATTTGTTGGTTGCACTTTTATGGAATACAACACGAGCACCTCCTGCCATAATATACAAGGACTTCTGCAGTAAGCTTACTTCAACTTCACAGTATATGTTTTTCATGTTTGTTCTTGCTTGCACTTTCATGCAATACATCACCAGCACATCACTTCATCCCATAACATACCAGGACTTCTGCAGTAATATTACTTGAACTTCACAGTGTATGTTTTTCATTTTATTACTGCTTGCTCTTTCATGCAGTACATCATCAGCATAGCACTTCATCTCATAACATACCAGGACTTCTGCAGTAATACTATGTGAACTTCATAGTGTATGTTACCAGGACTTCTTTGAAAGTTCAACAATAAAAGGGGATGACATAATATTCTGGGCATTAACATGACATAAGTTTGCATTGTGTTAATTGACCTATTCTAACTGTTCATCAGCCTTGCGCTCCTCCTAGGCTTTGGTTTTATAGGTTTTTGCTTGACATGTACCTCTTCCTCTTCATCTTCCTCTTCATCGTCCTCTTCCTCTTCCTCTTCATCATCCTCTTCCTCTTTCTCTTCATCGTTCTCTTCGTCTTCGTCTTCCTCTTCTTTGACGGTGTCTTCGTCTTCATCTTCCTCTTCCTCTTCCACCTCTTTCTTGTTGCTGGCTCTGGGTTTTGCTTTCTGTTTCTTCTCTCGCTTTTTGCTTGTCTTTTCAGCATCTGCTCGCTTCGGGCATGTTATTGCATTATGTGGTTCATACTCCTTGCATATGCTACAAAGTCTGGTGCTTTCTTTCTGTGGGTGTGGTCCCTTCTTTTGTTCCATAACTTTGGGTTGCTATTTTTGAGATTTGGGTTGCTTGATCTCCTCGGCATTGTTTCTTTCCAAGAGTGTTGGACAGGTCAGCTTGTTGTGTCCCGCAACCTAGTTGCACACACTACATTTCCTGTGTCCAAGTGGCACTCCATTCTCATCGAGCACCACGACTCTTCCTGCAGGTGGTGCCTTTATTTGCGCTCTCTTGTCACTTTTCTTTGCTGCAGTAATTTTCTTCCTACCCTTTGTTTCAGAATACAGTGGCAGTTTCATCGTCTCTTGCTGTCGCTGCTCCATTGATTGGCCATCACCCTGCTTGCATTGGTTGGCTTCAGCGGCGGCGTTGAGCATTTCAGCTGCATAATAGTGAAGGTCATCTTCAATTTCAGCGTCCTCTTCAGCCATCCTTTCGTCAGCATCCGCTCGATTTGCAGAATGTATTGCATCAAGCTCTTCCACGAGCCTCTTGAGAACATAGTAGGCTCTGTCATACTGCTGGTCACATCTCATCGCTTTCTTGTTAACCATCAAATTCAGCCGCAGCAAGATGTCTTGCTTCGATAGCCTTGAGCTGCCATCCGATGCGGTTGTGTTGTAGTCCCTTGTATCAAAGGTTGGCTGTGATTTTGCAGTCTTTGTGTACCGTTTGAGGATATACTTGTTTGGAAATTTGTCAGGCTTCAGGTAGTCCAGTATGTTCATGATGTGAAGGCAGAACAGGCCTGCATTTTGTCATGAATGCAGAATACATAGTTTGTGAGCCAGCAATGAGTTTCATAAATTTTGATCTGATACTACTAGTCTAGCTATTTAATGAGTTTGTTTTCCCGCTCACCTGTGTGTGTCCAGAGCTTGCATTCACACTTGTATATTTCATTGTCTGGGTCAGCTACAACCTGGAATTCATGCTTTGACCAGGAAAATCTTTCTTCATCATCATGGCCAGGCTTGTTATGGTAGTACACAAGGTACTTAGTGGACTCTGTTGTACGCTTTGCGCGAAATAGAGTGGCCTTTCTCATCCTATTCCTCATCTCGGTGTACACGGCTCTCGTGTACTTGATAGACATGTCTTCCTCGTAGCCGTAAGTTGTCTTTGTCACAGGATTGGTCTGCACATGTCAAAAAGTAAGATATTAGTCAAAGCAGAATCATGGGTTTCATTTTTTAAAATTCAAAGTGCACATGTTGAAGGTAAACAGAACATGATGGTGGTGTTTTGTACTTGTCATCATACCATGCTGGTCATTGTTTGCTTGTTCTCCTTCTGCATCCGAGTTTGTATGCAAGCATTGACCTGCCTAGCAAACTTGTGTAGGTTCTGGGTCCCCTTGACAAACCCTTTCTTTAGCACGTGGTTCATGTTGTCGCTTTGTTGTGTGGAAGTCATTCTAGCACAGAAAATGTTCTTGTAATATGCTGAAATCCACATCTTCCTATCACTCCAGAGCTGCATCATCATCTGGTCGTTCTCCAGGTGGTACTTGTGCACGAGTTCAGCCCAGGCATCTTCAAACTCCGTTGGCATCAGCGGCCAGTTCAATATAGTTGTGAACTCCTCTTTGAATGTTTTATACTTTTTGTACAACAACGTGAGGTATTCCCTGTACTTCTTCAATATGTGCCAACGGCATAGCTTGTGGACGGTGTTTGGAAATGATTGTGGTATAGCTTTCGCCATCGATGGGCACTAGTCTGCATGAATTAAAAAAATGAAACTTGATTCTTTTTTGTACTGATGGTGAACTTATGTTGCACAAGTAATTGAACTTCACATCTGGTAGTATGGCTATCTAAGAATGTCACATGTATTTTTTTCTTACAGCAGTGTTGCTGAACTTCTGTGGTACCAGTGCTTGAACTTCACAGTTAGTAGTAGGACAAACTAGTAGTGTCACACTCAAAAATTTTCTTACAGCAGTGTTGTTGAACTTCTGTGGTAGCAGTGATTGAACTTCACATAAATAACTATGTTTTCTGAACATGCTACGTATTTTTATCTAAGGCTTCATCCTTGAACTTCTATGATTCATGTACTTGAACTTCACATTCATAACTACTTTTTTTCTAAACATGTGACAGATAATTTTGCTTTCTTGTATTGCTAGTTGGACTTCTGTGCTAATAGTGGTTGAACTGCATTCTTTACATATTTTCAGAAAAAACAAATGTACCCAATCAACAGAGACCCATAGACTGAAAAGATGATGAAACTTGAGGAGTTTTTTTTGAACTCACCTGTTAGAATGCAAGTTGGGTGCTTGTTGTTCATGCACCGTAGAAATGTATCGAACAGCCACTTGAATGGCTTTGCATCTTTGTCTCTTATCAGGGCAACAGCAAATATCGTTGACTGCAAGTGATGGTTTGTTCCAACAAACACTCCCAGGGGCATATGAAATCTGTTGGTCTTGTAAGTCGTGTCAAATGTTACGCAATCGCTGAAGTCCTGGTAGGCTCCTCGGCAGCTTGCATTGGACCAGAAAATGTTTTTAATTGACTTGTCCTTGTCCACTTGGATGTCATAGAAAAACTCATCATTTATTGCCTTCATGTCTTTGAAGAATGAAACAAGTTTTAATACATCATACAAATCATCTTTCCTTGCATTCATGGCTTTCCTGCAAATCACACACCAACATGCATTTGTTATTTTTGCTATCAAAGGGATTGTGAGCTAGGATGCTATTTTACATTGCAGCATGTGGGTGTTTGAATACTTACTGGTTTAGTAGGTCTCGTCCGGTCATGCTTAGGAAGTAGCTTCCATCTTCATTTTCAGATAGCATGGACATGATTGTTGTGTGCTTGACATCATGGTACTGCAGAAGCTTTACATACTCCAGAATAGTGGGGTCATAATTCTTGTGTGAGTGCAAAAATACCAGCATGTCATCAGTTTGCATGAGCTGGTGATTATGATTGTACTCAATGTCCACTGCCACGCATGTGTCATCCTCCTGCACCTTCACCCTCATTCTTGCATTGCATCCCGTTGTCTGCGATGTTTTGTTTCGCTCCCTGTTGGCCTCTGAAACAGAAGATGTGTGTATCCCTTGGAAGGCGCAAACAAAATACTTGTGGTTGTCATTTCCACCCGTCTTCCTGATTCCAAAACCAGCGTGCCTAGCGTATCTGTTATAAAATTCCCTTGCTTTCTCTACATCTTTGAATCACATCTTTAGTCTTGGTATTAGATAATCCGGTAGATCTGACATCTGCAGAAAAAGAAAAAATAATAATCCAAACAGCACGTTAAAATGCAGTTTATGAACTTGTTATTCTGGAGGGAGCAGAAAATGTGCAGATAATACAAGATGCGTATATAAATATTTTTTTGTTTCACTTACGTGCGTGTATGATCGCAACTCCGCCGGTGTCGGTTGCTGTCCCTCTGGGATGGGGCATGGCAGAGTAATCATAGCAGGATCCAGCAGTGGATCACGAGGAGGAAGGAGGGCTGAAGATGGCATCTCTCTTGTTTGCGTCCTTTTTGCTTGAGGTGGTTGTGGAGGTATTGCGATCCTGGTCTTGGTTTGCTCTTTTGTTTTATGAAGCAATCCATCTACCTTATCACCCGTACAATTCTGACTTGTAGCAGCAGCAGCAGGATCAAACGGTGGTAGTGTGCAGATCACTCTCCTCCATGTGTGTGTTGCTGTTGGATTTGTCCTGGGATCCGGTTTAGTTGCTTGGCTTTGGCGTTGACGAGGCACACCAGGATAACCTCCATAGTTACACGCATGACTTGAGCTAACCCCCTCCTCCATCGGCGTGCTTGGGAGCCTGCTTGTGGATACAAAGAATCCGCGGGGGATTTCCGGCGTCACCCAGTTAGGTGGAGGCACAAACCTGTGCGGATAGGGCTGTGACCCAGCATCTCGGAAGTATCCGTGTGTTTCGGGTGTCATCCATTTTTGGTCTGGAGCAGGTTGGTAATGCTGTTGGTGCGTTTGAGGCGTGACCCATTGAGGGGGTGGTGCAACGCGTACAGGCTTTGGATTGTGTACTTGCTGTTGGGAACTTCTAAGCTTCTTCATGCGTCTCTCGTCTTCCTGACATAAAAGAAAAAAATGTTTATTAGCACACAAGTTATATTTGCCTATACCTTTGTAACTGAACTTAGCATTATTCACAGCCTGAACTTCTCATATAAAAGTGGTGATAGCCATCACACTATGCACTGAGCTGAGCATCTGCCAATACTTTTGTACCTGAACTGAGCACCCTTCACAGAATTAACTTCACATCCTATTTTTTAATTCTATAATATTTTATTACTTATATGCACCTGAACTGAGCACTGTCCACAACCTGAACTTCCTGTTTTGCAAAGGGGAAATACTATCTATAGTTAAAAAACTTGAACCTTCATGCGTTTGAATGGATGGACTGCTAGTGCATACCAACCTGACCTTCATGTCATATCACGTGCATGTTTTATTTTCCTTCTATTTTTTTGCACAGAACCAGAGACATACCAACCTGAACTCTAGCACACTTACTAGTTGAACTTCACATGTGAATGTGAATGCATGCAGATTTTATAGTGTTTGTAGCCTGGACTGATGCTCACATACTACCTGAACTTCACATGCCTGTAAGCAGGCAGATTTTTACAATGTTGTTTTGTAGCCTGGACTGAGGCTCACACACTACAAGAACTTCACATGGTTGTAAGCAGGCAGAATTTCAAAAAGCTTTTGTAGCCTGGACTGAGGCTCACACACCACCTGAACTTCACATAGCTGTAGGCAAATAACAAACCGAAGGAAGGAAGAAGTTCAACCATACCCTGGCTAGAAGTTCGGCCAATCTTTTTCCAACAGCTGATGATAGGCCACCTTGAGAACAATTCGTCATGGAGGTAGTAGAGGAATTCCATGGCAATCCATGTCTTGCAGGGGGCGCGAAGTTCATCTGCACGAAGCAAGAAGGTCAGAGAAAGCAAGATTGAAGAAGAAGGCAAAATTGGGAGGAAGTTCATGTACTTTTGCCGCTGAATTTGAGGGCGCAGCCGATGCCGCCTCCGCGGAGGAGTTGCTCTGTTGGTCGCGCCGCTCGCCGTTGCTTGCGTCGGGGCCGTCATCTGGTCTGCCAAGGCTTCGGGCGGTGACGATGGGACGAGGATGCGGCTTCCTGAAGTCCATGGCGGCTTCGCCGCATCCAGGCGACGCGGGCTCCCTCGCGCTGGCATCCGCCATCGCTCGCTCGCCCGTGCCGGTGGCCGGTGGCCGGCCAGGAGCTGGGGAAGGAAGGGAGGCGGAGGATCCGGCCGGCCAGGAGCTGGGGAAGGAAGGTAGGCGGCGGATCCGACGAAGATCAGCGGTGATGAGGGGGAGGTCGGGGGATCGAGGGGAGGAGGGGGCTGGGGCAGCTCGGGATCGGGATCGGGATCAGGTGGATCCTGTCGGGGGGCCTCGGGATCCAATGGATCCTGTCGGGCCAGCGGTAGTTCGGAAGTTCGGGAGGGCCCTGTCGGGCCCTATATAGGGCTGCTGTGATCCAAATAGTTATTCTAATCCTGGAATTAAAATAGTGTCACTCTCTCTCTCTATATATATATAAAACAAAGATGCAATAATAGTCGTAATGTCATGCATTGTTTATTAAAAAATTGCATTAAAGCAGAGCGATACAGATAGTGCAATAAGCAAAAGAGTAGGACTATGTCCCTTCCAAGGGCGAGCTGAGGAATGATATGAAATCTGTAATAAACCTGGGAATTCTGTTGTATAACGTAGTTGTCTGCCTCCTTGGTTGTTGTATCATGTGTTCCACAATGGAGCTGCCGGACAGTGTTTGCAGAGATTAAAGTCCTGAAAGAAAAAGAAAAATAACCAAACGGGAAGCCCCTAGTGCGGTTTAGGCTGCGTTTTGGGGCGTGCCGCAGTTGTGCCCCCCCCCCCCCTCCTGTGCCCATGGTATTTTTAATGCGTAATTATGTACGCGCGACATGAATAACACCGTTGGGATGGGTTTGGGGTGGCCGCCGTATTGCTAGGCGAGCTCAGATCGCATCAGGCGGTCTGTCTGCCAATTGCCCCGAGCGCGCTTGAAGGTGTCCGAGTTTTGAAACGCCGAACTGGTAGATTGCCTTGAGAGGCTGCTTTGCGCTTCTGCTGCAAGGGCCATGGTGTGCTCCTCTGTTCGGAGAGAGTGCTCTGTGTTTCCATTGACTGTAATAACTCCGCGAGGTCCTCACATCTTGAGCTTGAGGTATGCATAATGTGGTACCGCATTGAATCTAGCGAATGCGGTTCGTCTGAGCAGTCGTGATAACCACTGCAGAACGGGACTATATCAAAGATTAACTCTTTGCTTCGGAAGTTATCCGAGGATCCGAAGACCACTTCCAGTGTAATTGAGCCTGTGCAGTGCGCCTCTACGCCTGGAATGACGCCTTTAAAGGTCGTTTTTGTGGGTTTGATCCTTGAGGGGTCTATACCCATTTTGCGCACTGTGTCCTGATAAAGCAGGTTCAGGCTACTGGCGCCATCCATAAGGACTCGAGTGAGGTGAAAACCGTCGATGATTGGGTCTAGAACCAGTGTG
The DNA here is from genome assembly GCF_018294505.1 of Triticum aestivum. NCBI lineage: Eukaryota > Viridiplantae > Streptophyta > Magnoliopsida > Poales > Poaceae > Triticum > Triticum aestivum. The sequence goes on along the minus strand of NC_057812.1, from coordinate 495,841,129 downwards.
GCAAATCCGCCATGATGGATACTAGTGGGGTGGTCCCTGCGATCGAAGGTGATCGGATAGGAGGACCAAGGGTTGAACTTTGGGGCGACTGGCTCCAACGCATATACGTCCCTGAGCACACACTTCCGCTCCCTCTTGGGGATATGGGTTGCGTATATCATGTTCACCATCCGCACTTGCGGGGGAAACCTCTTCTGTCCTTCGGTGTGCGGCTGCCGTGGTTCTTCCTCGTCATCGCTATGCGGCCCTTTGTCCTTATTTTCGGCAATTAACTTGCTGGCCTGCTTGAACACCCAACAATCCCTGTTGGTGTGATTGGCTGGCTTGTCTGGGGTGCCGTGTATTTGACACGAGCGATCGAGTATACGGTCCAAGCTGGACAGACCCGATGTACTTTGTTTGAATGGCTTTTTTCGCTGACCGGGTTTAGATCCTTTGGATCCGGCATTGAATGTCGTATCCTCAGTACTTTCGCTGTTAATGCGGCGCTTATGCTTGTTGCGACATGACCTGCTATTGCCGTCCTTGGTATCTGAGGTACCACGGTTCTTTGATATGTTATTACTGCGAGCCAACCAGCTGTCTTCTCCCGCACAAAAGCGGGTCATGAGCGTCGTGAGAGCTGCCATAGATTTCGGCTTTTCCTGACCAAGGTGTCGGGCTAGCCACTCATCTCGGATGTTGTGCTTGAAAGCCGCTAAGGCCTCCGCATCCGGACAGTCGACGATTTGATTTTTCTTTGTAAGGAACCGAGTCCAGAATTGCCTGGCCGACTCTTCTGGCCGCTGAATTATGTGGCTCAAGTCATCGGCGTCTGGTGGTCGCACATAAGTGCCCTGAAAGTTGTCGAGGAATGCGGCTTCCAGATCTTCCCAACAGCTAATGGAGTCTGCTAGCAAGCTATTAAGCCAATGCCGCGCTGGTCCTTTGAGTTTTAGTGGGAGGTATTTGATGGTATGTAAGTCATCACCGTGGGCCATGTGGATGTGGAGGAGGAAGTCCTCAATCCATACTGCGGGATCTGTTGTGCCGTCGTATGATTCAATGTTTACAGGTTTGAAACCTTCTGGGAATTGATGTTCCATTACTTCGTCTGTGAAGCATAAGGGGTGTGCGGCGCCTTTGTATTGGGCTATATCGCGACGCAGCTCGTATGGGTCCTGCCCGCTGTATTCGGCCCGGCCGGATTTGCTTTTACTGTATCCGGCATGACGTTTACCGTCTCGTAGAGTGGTGCACCCTCGTGATCCGTAGATCGATCTTCAATGCTTTGCTTTGTCCTCCAATATGTCTCGCAGGTCTGGCGTATCTCCCCATGCCTTTTTATTTGGATGGCGTTGGGGTGGAGGCTGAGCTTTTGGCTGGAATGCCTCTCTATCGCGGCCACGAGGTGGCTGATCAGCCGTATCATACGCTTCTTCCTCCAGTCAGGGTAGTAACCTGCGCCTTGGGTAACTCTTGAAGGGACGCTCGAGTTTATATTCCTCGGTTGCGAGGACTTCAGTCCATTTGTCAGCTAGCAGATCTTGATCAGCTTGAAGCTGCTGCTGCTTTTTCTTCAGGCTATTTGTCGTGGCCATAAGCCTGCGCTTGAAGCGCTCTTGTTCGACGGGATCCTCTGGTACATCGAATTCATCGTCACCGAGGCTTGCCTCGTCTTCGGAGGGGGCATGTAATTGTCCTCCTCCTCCTCTCCGCCAGCCGCTCTCTCAGGAGAGCTGGCTCCTTCATCCTCCTGCTCTAAATCTTGCTGGAGGGGATTGTTGTTGTCTTCGGCTCTATCCGGAGTGTTATTATCTCCTGTGTCGGTATCACCACTTTTTCTTTGGCGGGACTTAGAGCGACGCCGCTGACGTCGGCGCTTGGGTTGCTTCTTGGAGGGGTCATCCTCCGCCATCTCGTCGTTGTTGCCTTCATTGGGTGTATCCACCATGTATATGTCATATGACGAGGTGGCTTTCCAGTGCCCTATAGGTGCTGGTTCATGTTCGTCTCCTACATCGTCGTCCATATCGTCGATGTCTTCGGAGTCAAAGTCGAGCACGTCAGTTAAATCATCGACCGTGGCTACAAAGTGGGTGGTGGGTGGGCGTCGAATTTCTTCGTCGTCCGCATCCCAATCCTGTTGGCCATAATCCGTCCAGGGCTCTCCTGACAAAGAGAGAGACCTTAGTGAATTCAGAATGTCGCCGAAGGGCGAGTGCTGAAAGATATCTGCGGCGGTGAATTCCATGATCGGCGCCCAATCGGATTCGATTGGCAGGGGCGCGGATGGTTCGGTTTCCGGAAGAGAGTCCGGCACCTTGGAGTCACGAGCTGCATGGAGATTTGTGCTGGTGTTCGGCTCGATCGCCGTTGAGACTGCAACCCCTAAGGTGGTGTCTAACCACCCGTCCTCGATTGGTGCAGTTGGCTCCGAACTAAGGGTCGGAGCTGATGCGGGCGCGGCTTCTGGGGTACTGTTCGGCGGTAGAGCTAGGTCATACCCATCGTGACAACGGGGCGCGTCCGGCTGCGGCTCGAATCCGTCGAAGATCAAGTCTCCGCGGATGTCGGTCGTGTAGTTCAAACTTCCAAATCTGACCTGATGGCCAGGGCGTAGCTTTCAATCTGCTCCAGATGGCCAAGCGAATTAGCCCGCAGTGCAAAGCCGACAAATACGAAGATCTGTCCGGGGAGAAAAGTCTCACCCTGGACCGCATCGCTATCAATGATAGTAGGAGCCATCAAGCCCAACGGCGACGACACAGAGGAACTCTCAATGAAACCACCAATGTCGGTGTCAAAACCGGCGGATCTCGGGTATGGGGTCCCGAACTATGCATCTAGGCCGGATGGTAACAGGAGGCAAGGGACACGAAGTTTTACCCAGGTTCGGGCTCTCTTGATGGAGGTAAAACCCTATGTCTTGCTTGATTAATATTGATGATATGGGTGTTACAAGAGTAGATCTACCACGAGATCGGAGAGGCTAAACCATAGAAGCTAGCCTATGGTATGATTGTATGTTATGATTGTTGTCCTATGGACTAAAACCCTTCGGTTTATATAGACACTGGAGAGGGTTAGGGTTACACAAGGTCGGTTACAAAGGAGGAGATATCCATATACGTATTGCCTAGCTTTCCTTCCACGCCAAGTAGAGTCCCATCCGGACACGAGACGAAGTCTTCAATCTTGTATCTTCATAGTCTAACAGTCCGGCCAATGGAGATAGTCCGGCTGTCCGGAGACCCCCTAATCCAGGACTCCCTCATTCCTCTTATTCCCTTTACCCTTTTTCTTGAAACTGATGGTCTTGTTGACCATCAACACTTGATGCTCCTGCTTGATTTCTACCTCTGCAGCCTTTAGCATTGCGAAGAGCTCAGGAATCGTCTTATCCATCCCTTGCAAATTATAGTTCATCACGAAGCTCTTGTAGCTTGGTGGCAGCGATTGAAGAACTCTGTCAATGATACTATCATCAGGAAGATTAACTCCCAGTTGAGTCAAGTGGTTGTGGTACCTAGACATTCTGAGTATATGTTCACTGACAGAACTATTCTCCTCCATTTTGCAGTTGTAGAATTTATTGGAGACTTAATATCTCTCAATCCGGGCATTTGCTTGAAATATTAAGTTCAACTCCTGGAACATCTCATATGCTCCATGACGTTCAAAACATCGTTGAAGTCCCGGTTCTAAGCCGTAAAGCATGGCACACTGAACTATCGAGTAGTCATGAACTTTGCTCTGCCAGGTGTTCACAACATCTGGTGTTGCTCCCGCAGCGGGTTTGTCACCTAGCGGTGCTTCTAGGACGTAATTCTTATGTGAAACAATGAGGATAATACTCAAGTTATGGACCCAGTCCGTGTAATTGCTACCATCATCTTTCAACTTAGCTTTCTCTAGGAACGCATTGAAAATCAATGGAACAACAGCACGGGCCATCAATCTACAACAACATAGACATGCAAAATACTATCAGGTACTAAGCTCATGATAAATTAAAGTTCAATTAATCAAATTACTTAAGAACTCCCACTTAGATAGACATCTCTCTAATCATCTAAGTGATCACGTGATCCATATCAACTAAACCATGTCTGATCATCATGTGAGATGGAGTAGTTTTCAATGGTGAACATCACTATGTTGATCATATCTACTATAGGATTCATGCTCGACCTTTCAGTCTCAATGTTCCGAGGCCATATCTGCATATGCTAGGCTCGTCAAGTTTAACCCGAGTATTCCGCGTGTGCAAAACAGGTTGCACCCGTTGTATGTGAACGTAGAGCTTATCACACCCGATCATCATATGGTGTCTTGGCACGACGAACTGTAGCAACGGTGCATACTCAGGGAGAACACTTATACCTTGAAATTTAGTGAGAGGTCATCTTATAATGCTACCGCCGAACTAAGCAAAATAAGATGCTTAAAGGATAAACATCACATGAAATCAATATAAGTGATATGATATGGCCATCATCATCTTGTGCCTTTGATCTCCATCTCCAAAGCACCGTCATGATCACCATCGTCAACGGCTTGACACCTTGATCTCCATTGAAGCATCATTGTCGTCTTGCCAACTATTGCTTCTACAACTATCGCTACCGCTTAGTGATAAAGTAAAGCAATTACATGGCGATTGCATTTCATACAATAAAGCGACAACCATATGGCTCCTGCCAGTTGCAGATAACTCTGTTACAAAACATGATCATCTCATACAATAAAATTTAGTATCATGTCTTGACCATATCACATCACAACATGCCCTGCAAAAACAAGTTAGACATCCTCTACTTTGTTATTGCAAGTTTTACGTGGCTGCTACGGGCTGAGCAAGAACCGTTCTTACCTACGCATCAAAAACCACAACGCGGTATAGTGATTGCTTTTTGATCTTCAGAAAGAACCCTGTTCATTGAATCTGATTCAACTAAAGTTGGAGAAACTGACACCCACCAGCCACCTGTGTGCGAAGCACGTCGGTAGAACCAGTCTCGCGTAAGCGTACGCGTAATGTCGGTCTGAGCCACTTCATCCAACAATACCGCTGAATCAAGAATCAACTAGTGATGACAAGCAATATGTATATACCCACGCTCACAACTCCTTTGTGTTCTACTCGTGCATATAACATCTACGCATAGAACTGGTTCAGATGCCACTGTTCGGGAACACAGTAATTTCAAAAAAAATCCTACACACACGCAAGATCTATCATGGTGATGCATAGCAACAAGAGGGGAAGAGTGTTGTCCACGTACCCTCATAGATCGTAAGCGGAAGCGTTATGACAACGCAGTTGACGTAGTCGAACGTCTTCACGATCCGACCGATCCTAGCACCGAAGGTACGGCACCTACGCGATCTACACACGTTAACCTCGGAGACGTCCCATGAACTCTAGATCCAGCTGAGTGTCGAGGGAGAGTTTTGTCAGCACGACAGCGTGTGGATGGTGATGATGAAGCTACCGGAACAGGGCTTCACATAATCACTGCAACGATATGACCAAGGTGGATTATGGTGGAGGGGGGACCGCACACGGCTAAGATAATTGTCAACTTGTGTGTCTATGGGGTGCCCCCTCCCCCGTATATAAAGAAGTGGAGGAGGGGGAGGGGTCGGCCCTCTATGGCGTGGCCAAGGGACTCCTAATCCCACCGGGAGTAGGATTCCCCCCCCCCTCCTTCCCTAGTTGGATTAGGAGAGGAAGGAAGGGGAGAGAGGGGGGAAGGAAATGGGGGCCGGCCCCCACCCAATTCGGATTGGGCTTGGGGGCATGCCCCCTCCTAGGCTCCCTTCTCCTCTCTCCCACTATGGCCCAATAAGGCCCATATACTTCCCGAGGGGGTCCGGTAACCTCCCAGTACTCCGGTATATTCCCAAACTCACCTGGAACCATTCTGATGTCCAAACATAAGCTTCCAATATATCGATCTTTATGTCTCGACCATTTCAAGACTCCTTGTCATGCCCGTGATCACATCCGGGACTCGGAACAACCTTCGGTACATCAAAACACATAAACTCATAATACCAATCGTCGCCGAACATTAAGCGTGCGGATCCTACGGGTTCAAGAACTATGTAGACATGACCGAGACTCATCTCCGGTCAATAAACCAATAGCCCTGGATGCTCAAATTGGTTCCTACATATTCTACGAAGATCTTTATCGGTCAAACTGCATAACAACATACGTTGTTCCCTTTGTCATTGGTATGTTACTTGCCCGAGATTCTATCGTCGGTATCTCAATACCTAGTTCAATCTCGTTACCGGCAAGTCTCTTTACTCGTTCTGTAATGCAACATCCCATAACTAACCCATTGGTCACTGAGGGAGTCCCGGATTAGGGGGTCTCCGGACAGCCGGACTATCTCCATTGGACGGACTATTAGACTATGAAGATACAAGATTGAAGACTTCGTCTCGTGTCCGGATGGGACTCTACTTGGCGTGGAAGGCAAGCTAGGCAATACGTATATGGATATCTCCTCCTTTGTAACCGACCTTATGTAACCCTAAGCCTCTCCGGTGTCTATATAAACCGAAGGGTTTTAGTCTGTAGGACAACAATCATAACATACAATCATACCATAGGCTAACTTCTAGGGTTTAGCCTCTCTGATCTCGTGGTAGATCTACTCTTGTAACACCCATATCATCAATATTAATCAAGCAGGACGTAGGGTTTTACCTCCATCAAGAGGGCCCGAACTTGGGTAAAAATTTGTGTCCCTTGCCTCCTGTTACCATCCGGCCTAGACGCACAGTTCGGGACCCCCTACCCAAGATCCGCCGGTTTTGACACCGACATTGGTGCTTTCATAGAGAGTTCCTCTGTGTCGTCGCCGTTGGGCTTGATGGCTCCTACTATCATCGATAGCGATGCGGTCCAGGGTGAGACTTTTCTCCCTAGACAGATCTTCGTATTCGGCGGCTTTGCACTGCGGGCTAATTCGCTTGGCCATCTGGAGCAGATTGAAAGCTACGCCCCTGGCCATCAGGTCAGATTTGGAAGTTTGAACTACACGACCGACATCCGCGGAGACTTGATCTTTGACGGATTCGAGCTGCAGCCGGGCGCGCCCCACTGTCGCGATGGGTATGACCTAGCTCTACCGCCGAACAGTACCCCAGAAGCCGCGCCCGCATCAGCTCCGACCCTTAGTTTGGAGCCAACTGTGCCAATCGAGGACGGGTGGTTAGACACCACCTCAGGGGTTGCAGTCTCAACGGCGATCAAGCCGAACACCAGCACAAATCTCCGTGCAGCCCGTGACTCCAAGGTGCCGGACTCTCTTCCAGAAACCGAACCATCCGCGCCCCTGCCAATCTAATCAGATTGGGCGCCGATCATGGAATTCACCGCCGCGGATATCTTTCAGCACTCGCCCTTCGGCGACATTTTGAATTCACTAAGGTCTCTCTCTTTGTCAGGAGAGCCCTGGCCAGATTATGGCCAACAGGATTGGGATGCGGACGACGAAGAAATTCAACGCCCACCCACCACCCACTTTGTAGCCACGGTCGATGATTTAACCGACGTGCTCGACTTCGACTCCGAAGACATCGACGGTATGGACGACGATGTAGGAGATGAACATGAACCAGCACCTATAGGGCACTGGAAAGCCACCTCGTCGTATGACATATACATGGTGGATACACCCAATGAAGGCAACGGCGACGAGATGGCGGAGGATGATCCCTCCAAGAAGCAACCCAAGCGCCGACGTCAGCGGCGCCACTCTAAGTCCCGCCAAAGCAAAAGTGGTGATACCGGCACAGGAGATAACAACACTCCGGATAGCGCCCAAGACAACAACAATCCCCTCCAGCAAGATTGAGAGCAGGAGGATGAAGGAGCCAGCTCTCCTGAGAGAGCGGCTGGCGGAGAGGAGGAGGATGACAATTACATGCCCCCCTCCGAAGACAAGGCAAGCCTCGGCGACGATGAATTCGCCGTACCAGAGGATCCTATCAAACAAGAGCGCTTCAAACGCAGGCTTATGGCCACGGCAAATAGCCTGAAGAAAAAGCAGCGGTAGCTTCAAGCTGATCAAGATCTGCTAGCTAACAAATGGACTGAAGTCCTCGCAGCCGAGGAATATAAACTCGAGCGTCCCTTCAAGAGTTACCCAAGGCGCAGGTTACTACCCCGACTGGAGGAAGAAGCATATGATACGGCTGATCGGCCACCTCATGGCCGCGATAGAGAGGCATTCCAGCCAAAAGCTCAGCCTCCACCCCAACGCCATCCAAATAAAAAGGCATGGGGAGATACGCCAGACCTGCGAGACATATTGGAGGACAAAGCAAAGCATTCAAGATCGATCTACGGATCACGAGGGCGCACCACTCTACGAGACAGTAAACGTCATGCCGGATACAGTAAAAGCAAATCCGGTCGGGCCAAACACAGCGGGCAGGACCCATATGAGCTGCGTCGCGATATAGCCCAATACGGAGGCACCGCACACCCCTTATGCTTCACAGACGAAGTAATGGAACATCAATTCCCAGAAGGTTTCAAACCTGTAAACATTGAATCATACGACGGCACAACAGATCCCGCAGTATGGATTGAGGACTTCCTCTTCCACATCCACATGGCCTGCGGTGATGACTTACATGCCATCAAATACCACCCACTAAAACTAAAAGGACCAGCGCGGCATTGGCTTAATAGCTTGCCAGCGGACTCCATTAGCTGTTGGGAAGATCTGGAAGCCGCATTCCTCGACAACTTTCAGGGCACTTATGTGCGACCACCAGACGCTGATGACTTGAGCCACATAATTCAGCAGCCAGAAGAGTCGGCCGGGCAATTCTGGACTCGGTTCCTTACAAAGAAAAATCAAATCGTCGATTGTTCGGATGCGGAGGCCTTAGCGGCTTTCAAGCACAACATTCGAGACGAGTGGCTAGCCCGGCACCTTGGTCAGGAAAAGCCGAAATCTATGGCAGCTCTCACGATGCTCATGACCCGCTTTTGTGCGGGAGAAGACAGCTAGTTTGCTCGCAGTAATAACATATCAAAGAACCATGGTACCTCAGATACCAAGGACGGCAATAGTAGGTCACGTCGCAACAAGCATAAGCACTACATTAACAGTGAAAGTATTAAGGATACGGCAGTCAATGCTGGATTCAAAGGCTCTAAACCCGGTCAGCGGAAAAAGCCATTCAAACAAAGTACGCCGGGTCCGTCCAGCTTGGACCGTATACTCGATCGCTCGTGTCAAATACACGGCACCCCAGACAAGCCAGCCAATCACACCAACAGGGATTGTTGGGTGTTCAAGCTGGTCGGCAAGTTAATTACTGAAAACAAGGACAAAGGGCCGCATAGCGATGACGAGGAAAAACCCCGGCAGCCACACACCGGAGGACAGAAGAGGTTTCCCCCGCAAGTGCGGATGGTGAACATGATATACGCAACCCATATCCCTAAGAGGGAGCGGAAGCGTGCGCTGAGGGACGTATATGCGTTGGAGCCAGTCGCCCCAAAGTTCAACCCTTGGTCCTCCTATCCGATCACCTTCGATCGCAGGGACCACCCCACTAGTATCCATCATGGCGGATTTGCCACACTGGTCCTAGACCCTATCATCGACGGCTTTCACCTCACTCAAGTCCTTATGGATGGCGGCAGCAGCCTGAACCTGCTTTATCAGGACACAGTGCGCAAAATGGGTATAGACCCCTCAAGGATCAAACCCACAAAAACAACCTTTAAAGGCGTCATTCCAGGCGTAGAGGCGCACTGCACAGGCTCAATTACACTGGAAGTGGTCTTCGGATCCTCGGATAACTTCCGAAGCAAAGAGTTAATCTTCGATATAGTCCCGTTCTGCAGTGGTTATCACGCACTGCTCAGACGAACCGCATTCGCTAGATTCAATGTGGTACCACATTATGCATACCTCAAGCTCAAGATGTGAGGACCTCGTGGAGTTATTATAGTCAATGGAAACACAGAGCGCTCTCTCCGAACAGAGGAGCACACCACGACCCTTGCAGCAGAAGCGCAAAGCAGCCTCTCAAGGCAATCTACCAGTTCAGCGTTTCAAAACTCGGACACCTTCAAGCGCGCTCGGGGCAATCGGCAGACAGACCGCCTAGCGCGATCTAAGCTCGCGTAGCAATACGGCAGCCACCCCAAACCCAGCCCAACGGCGTTATTCGTGCCGCGCGTACATAATTACGCATTAAAAATACCATGGGCACAGGAGGGGAGGGGGGGCACAACTGCGGCACGCCCCAAAACGCGGCCTAAACCGCACTAGGGGCTTCCCGTTTGGTTATTTTTCTTTTTCTTTCAGGACTTTAATCTCTGGAAACACTGTCCGGCAGCTCCATTGTCGAACACATGATACAACAACCAAGGAGGCAGAGAACTACGTTATACAACGGAATTCCCAGGTTGATTACAGATTTCATATCATTCCTCAGCTTGCCCTTGGAAGGGACATAGTCCTACTCTTTTGCTTATTGCACTATCCATATCACTCTGCTTTAATGCAATTTTTTAATAAACAATGCATGACATTACGACTATTATTGCATGTTTGTTATATATATATGTATGTATATATATATGCGTTCATTAACGACGCCTTGCAACCGTACACTCTGGTACGGCCAATGCACCAGGGGCTTACATACCTGCAATATGGTGCTAAAAGTCCGAACACTTTCACAAGTGCGGCACCCCGAACTTATAGCACTATATGCATTAGCTCTGAATCATGTCTTTGGTCAAATGTTGGGTTTGCCCGGCTCCTATGTTTTGGTACCTTACGTTCCGCTCTATCGGTTAAGGTAGCGCTAGGATAACTACTGCGATTGTGCCCCGGTTCTACCGGGCTGAGCACCTCAGTAGAGAAAGCTAAAACTGACTGTCATGACAAGGCGCGAGACTGGTCGCTATTCGGCGAGGTTTTTCGAGTCCTTAAAGACTTATGCCGCTTAGGGCGAGGGGCCGGCTCTGCCCGGCTTACAGGCGTGTATTGTGCCCCGAATTCGGCCTTCCAACACCAGGGGCTTCACCGAAATTTAAAATTATAGAATTCTATGGCTAAGTGAGAGTGATAAAGCATTATTAGTCCGGTTGCCTTGTTCGTTGTGCTGAGCACCTCCCTCGAAGGACCCAAATATGGGAACAAGAGTGCTCAGGTTTATCCCGAACACCCCAGCACTAGCGGCATGGGGGCAGAAGCCGAGGACTAGCCATCTCTCAGATTGGATAAATAGCCAAACAGAAGGTAATATTTTAAATTCAAACAAGCGTTGCATGGCGCATATGAAACAAGTTTTCACACATACAGGCCAAAACGAGCAAGTCTCATTCACATATTACATTTTGTGAACACTCATCCGCGATAAGACGGGCACCCGACAGAACACCCTCGTAGTACATCTCGGGGTGGCGGTGCTCCTTGCCCTCTGGTGGCCCCTCCTTGATCAGCTTCACGGCGTCTAGCTTGACCCACTGCATTTTTACACGGGCGAAAGCCTGGCGTGCACCTTCTATGCAGGCGGATCGCTTGACGACCTCCAACCGAGGGCAGGCATCCACAAGCCGCCTCACCAGGCCGAAGAAGCTGTTCGAAGGGGCATCGCCAGGCCACAACCGGACTATGAAGCCCTTCATGGCCTGATCGGACGCCTTATGTAGCTCGGCCATCTGCTTCAGCTGGTTGCTCATTGGCACCGGATGTTCGGCCTCAGCATACTGAGACCAGAACAGCTTCTCCGTCGAGCTTCCGTCCTTGGCCTGGTAGAATAGTGCGGCATCGGACACACTACGGGGCAAATCTGTGAATGCTCCTGAAGAGCTCCGGATTCGGGTAAGTAATCAGTAATTCACCTTTACATGCTTGCTTTGCATATAGAAAGCCTTGCCTGCCGCTACCTTCTTCATCGTGTCGATCTCCTGAAGGGCCTTTTGGGCCTCGGCCTTGGCACTCTTCGCGCTCTCACGGGCCGCGGCAAGCTCAAACTCTCACGTCTTCAAGTCAAGCTCCAACGCCTCGTGCTTCGTCACGAGAGCCTGGAGCTCTTGCTGCACCTCGCCCACCCGAGCCTCGTGCCTCTCTCGCTCGGTGCGCTCCTTGGCCGCTGTATCTTCGGCCTTGTTCAGCGCTTGCTTCAGGGTTGCCACCTCGGTCGTGGCCCCTGGCAAAACATACAATGATCCTGTCATTTTTCAATCGCGTCCTTTTTTATATACATATATCTATAGACGGGGTATTACTTACCTTCGTTCTCCTCGAGCTGCCTCTTGACAAGGCCGAGCTCTTTCTTGGACCCATCGAGGTCCTGCTTCAGTACGGCGACCTCCGCAGTTAGTGCGGCGGACGCCAGCAGAGAAGCCTGCATATGCATATTGACATGCTTATATTAGACTCTTGCGATATTATTTGATCCTCTGTTCGGCTTTTCTTTGCGAACACCGAACAAAGCATCAGGGGCTACTGTCTATGCGGTAATACTTGTACTACATTTTAAAACACTTACCTTGAAGCCTTCTAGAAGGCTAGTACAGGCTTCAGTCAATCCGCTCTTGGCGGACAGAACCTTCTGGATCATTGCACTCATGATAGTGCGGTGCTCCTCCTCGATGGAAGCGCTACGAAGCGCTTCCAACATAGTGTCCGGCGCCTCTAGATGGACAGAGGTCACCGGCACAGGCGTCTCACCCCCCTTAGAAGAGGACCGCATGCCCGAGCTCGGAACCGTTGGAGGGTCCAGCGCGGTGTTCGGCTGAGGGCCAAACTCGGAGCTCTCGGAGACCCTGTCCCCTCGGCTCCCAGAGTCCGGAAGGTCGCCTTGAGGCACCTCTGGGACTATCCCCCCTCGATCCGGTGCCTCTTGAGACAGCACCTCGGCGTCGTCGGCTGGATGAGGGGAGGTGGCGGTCAGGACTGGATTGCTATCCATGTCCGACGAACCCAGGGAGCCGTCCGAGGATACCTCGATATTGGCTCGGGGCGGCCTGCAAAATTGAGTTTGGTGTTAGGGAAAGCAATGCGACAAAGGAATCCTATGGGTTACTTTGGTATCCGAATACTTACGATCTCCCCTGGGGCTTGGCCCTGGGCAACCACTCGTCTTCACTTTCATCGGCGGCGGTGGAGCTGTCCGGAAGGAGCGTCCTTCCCTTCTTGGGCCCTCCGGCCTCCCTAGTTGGGGCGGCCTTCCTTTTCTTGACTCCCCCAGTCGGTGGGGGAGCCTCTTCTTTCTCTTCCTCGTCTTCGGGGGAAGAGTGTGCCGCAGAGTCATCGGACGGTGAGTCCGACGATGCCTGGCGTTGGGAACTCTTTCGAGCTCCCTTGGCCTTCTTGGTCTTCTCCGGCACCTTATAAGGGGCCGGAGTCAACATCTTCGCCAGAAGGGCATCTGCAGGGCCTTCGGGCAAGGGTGTCGGACAGTCGATTTGTCCGGCCATCTTCTGCCAGTCCTGTTAACGGCACGGGAGTTCAGATCCCGCATAGAGTCAATCTATATAGAAAACAAGTATCCAGTAAAAGGTAAAACAACTTACCGCACTGGCTTGGCGCTTCACGCTGAATCCGCGATCCTCAGTAATGGGGGGAGGGACCGCGGCACCCTTGAACAGCACCCTCGAGGCATCTTCATGAGTCGTGTCGAAGAGCCTGTTCAGAGTTTGGTGTTGTGCCGGGTTGAACTCCCACAAGGTGAACTCCCGTTGTTGGCACGGGAGTATCCAACGGACGAGCATAACCTGGACTATGTTGACGAGCTTGAGCTTCTTGTCCACCATGTTTTGAATACATGTCTGGAGTCCAGTCAGCTCTTTTGAATTACCCCAGGACAGGCCCTTCTCTTTCCAGGAGGTGAGCCGCATGGGGATGCCAGATCGGAACTCGGGGGCCGCTACCCATGCGGGGTTGCGCGACTCGGTGATATAGAACCACCTCGATTGCCACCCCTTTATGGTATCCACGAAGGTGCCCTCGAGCCATGTGATGTTGGGCATCTTGCCCACCATGGCGCCTCCGCACTCCGCCTGGAGGCCGCTCACTACCTTCGGCTTGACATTGAAGGTCTTCAGCCATAAGCCGAAGTGGAGCTTGATGCGGAGGAAGGCCTCGCACAAGACGATAAACGCTGAGATGTTGAGGATGAAGTTTGGCGCCAGATCATGGAAATCCAGGCCGTAATAAAACATGAGGCCCCGGGCGAAGGGATGGAGAGGGAATCCCAGTCCGCAGAGGAAATGGGTGAGGAATACCACCCTCTCATGGGGCTCGGGGTGGGGATGAGTTGTCCCTCATCTGGGAGCCGGTACACGATGTTGTCGGGCAGGTATCCGGCTCTCCTCAGTTTCTTGACGTCTCCCTCTGTGACGGAGGAGACCATCCACTTGCCTCCCGCTCCGGACATGGTTGGAGAAGGTTGAGATGGAAGTGAGAGCTTGGGCACTAGAGCTCGAGTGTGCAGGAGCAGATGAGCAGAGGAGGAAGAAGGCGTGGATAGAAAGGTGAATCCTTATCCCTTTATATGGGCGGACAAAATTAAGCGTCCCCACTTGCCTGATAAAACTCGCTTATCCTGCAAGCGCCGCAATTGATGGCGCGGTTGGGTTACCCACGCCCGTATTGATGAGAATCCCGTAATAAGGGGACACGATCTCTGCTTTGACAAGACGTGTCGAAAAACTGCCTCGCATTATGTGCGGGGCTGGTTAAAAGAAACGGTTCCAATAATCACCGGGCCATGACATAACGCCATGCTGCCGAAACAAGCTAGCAAATTAGATCTGCGAAAACATTATTCTCTCTACGGTGGAATGTGGAACTTATTTTGCAGGGTCGGACACTATCCTCGTATTCAAATTATTCTATGATGTATTCGGAGAAGGAACCCGCCTTGCAATGCCGAAGACAACTACGCGCCGGATTCATCGTCATTGAAGCCTGGTTCAGTGGCTACTGAGGGAGTCCTGGATTAGGGGGTCTCCGGACAGCCGGACTATCTCCATTGGCCGGACTGTTAGACTATGAAGATACAAGATTGAAGACTTCGTCTCGTGTCCGGATGGGACTCTACTTGGCGTGGAAGGCAAGCTAGGCAATACGTATATGGATATCTCCTCCTTTGTAACCGACCTTGTGTAACCCTAACCCTCTCCGGTGTCTATATAAACCGAAGGGTTTTAGTCCGTAGGACAACAATCATAACATACAATCATACCATAGGCTAGCTTCTAGGGTTTAGCCTCTCTGATCTCGTGGTAGATCTACTCTTGTAACACCCATATCATCAATATTAATCAAGCAGGACGTAGGGTTTTACCTCCATCAAGAGGGCCCAAACCTGGGTAAAACTTCGTGTCCCTTGCCTCCTGTTACCATCCGGCCTAGACGCACAATTCGGGACCCCATACCCGAGATCCGCCGATTTTGACACCGACTGTCACATTGCTTGCAAGGCTTATAGTGATGTGCATTACCGAGAAGGCCCAGAGATACCTCTCCGATACACGGAGTGACAAATCCTAATCTCGATCTGTGCCAACTCAACAAACACCATCGGAGACACCTTTAGAGCATCTTTATAGTCACCCAGTTACGTTGTGATGTTTGATAGCACACTAAGTGTTCCTCCGGTGTTCGGGAGTTGCATAATCTCATAGTCATAGGAACATGTATAAGTTATGGAGAAAGCAATAGTAGTAAACTAAATAATCATCGTGCTAAGCTAACGGATGGGTCAAGTCAATGACATCATTCTCTAATGATGTGATCCCGTTTATCAAATGACAACTTTTGGTCCATAGCTAGGAAACTTAACCATCTTTGATTAACGAGCTAGTCAAGTAGAGGCAAACTAGTGACACTCTGTTTGTCTATGTATTCACACATGTACTAAGTTTCCAGTTAGTACAATTATAGCATGAATAATAAACATTTATCCTGATATAAGGAAATATAAATAACAACTTTATTATTGCCTCTAGGGCATATTTCCACTATGAGGGGCCCACAAGGTCGGGGTTCGCGCCCCACCCCCTGGGCGCGCCCTCCACCCTTGTGGTGGCCTCGAGGCTCCTTTGACTTGCACTCCAAGTCTCATGGGTGTCTTCTGGTCCAAGAAAAATCATCGTGAAAGTTTTATCCATTTGGACTCCGTTTGGTATTCCTTTTCTGTGAAACTCTAAAACAAGGAAAAACAGAAACTGGCACTGGGCTCTAGATTAATAGGTTAGTCCCCAAAATCATATAAAATAGCATATTAATGCACATAAAACATCCAAAACAGATAATATAATAGCATGGAACAATAAAAAATTATAGATACGTTGGAGACGTATCAAGCATCCCCAAGCTTAATTCCTGCTCATCCTCGAGTAGATAAATGATAAAAACAGAATTTTTGGTATGGAATGCTACCTAACATATTTATTCATATAATTCTCTTTATTGTGGCAGAAATGTTCAGATCCGTAAGATTCAAAACAAAAGTTTAATATTGACATAAAAATAATAATACTTCAAGCATACTAACAAAATAATTATGTCTTCTCAAAATAGCATGGCCAAAGAAAGCTTATCCCTACAAAATCATATAGTCTGGCTATGCTCCATCTTCATCACACAAAATATTTAAATCATGCACAGCCCCGATGACAAGCCAAGCAATTGTCTCATACTTTTGATGTTCCCAAACTTTTTCAAACTTTCACGCAATACATGAGCGTGAGCCACGGATATAACACTATAGGTGGAATAGACGGTGGTTTTGGAGAAGACAAAAAGAAGGAGATAGTCTCACATCAACTAGGCATATCAACGGGCTATGGAGATGCCCATTAATAGTTATCAATGTGAGTGAGTAGGGATTGCCATGCAACGGATGCACTAGAGCTATAAGTTTATGAAAGCTCGAAAACAAACTAAGTGGGTGTGCATCCAACTCGCTTGTTCATGAAGACCTATGGCAATTTGAGGAAACCCATCATTGGAATATAAAAGCCAAGTTCCATAATGAAAATTTCCCACTAGTATATGAAAGTGATATCATAGGAGACTCTCTATCATGAAGATCATGGTGCTACTTTGAAGCACAAGTGTGGTAAAAAGGATAGTAATATTGTCCCTTCTCTCTTTTTCTATTTTTTTTTATTTCTGCCTTCTCTCATTTTTTTGGCCTCTTTTTTTCGTCCAGAGTCTCATCCCAACTTGTGGGGGAATCATAGTCTCCATCATCCTTTCCTCACATGGGATAATGCTCTAATAATGAAGATCATCACACTTTTATTTACTTACAACTCAAGAATTACAACTCGATACTGTTGGGGAACATTGCAGAAAATTAAAAAATTTCCTACGGTTTCACCAAGATCCATCTATGAGTTCATCTAAGCAACGAGTCAAGGGGAAGAGTTTGCGTCTACATACCACTTGTAGATCGAGTGCGGAAGCATTCAAGGGGATGGTGATGATGGAGTCGTACTCGTCGTGATTCGGATCACCGATGACCAAGTGCTGAACGGACAGCACCTCCGCGTTCAACACACGTACGGGACGGATGACGTCTCCTCCGTCTTGATCCAGCAAGGAGGAAGGAGAGGTTGAGGAAGGCAGCTCCAAGGGCAGCACGACAGCGTGGTGCAGTTGGTGCAGCAGTATTCCGACAGAGCTTCGTCGAGCACGTACGGAGGAGGAGAGGTGTTGGGGAGGGGAAGGCCTGCGCCTTGAGTTGTGGTGTACAGCAGCCCTCCCCTCACCCCTCTATATATAGGAGGAGAGGGGCAAGGGGGCCGGCCCTCTAGGGGAAACCCTAGAGGGGGGCGGCGGCCAAAGGGTGGGGGGCTTGCCCCCAAGCAAGGGGGGTGCGCCCCCTTTAGGGTTTCCCACCCAACCCTAGGCGCATGGGCCCAAGGGGGGGGCGCGCCCAGCCCACTAGGGGCTGGCTGCTATCCCTACGCAGCCCAAGTGGCCCCCCGGGAGGGGTGGTCCCTCCCGGTGGACCCCCGGAACCTTTCCGGTGGTCCCGGTACAATACCGGTATGACCCCGAAACTTTCCGGTGCCCGTTTAACAACTTCCCATATATAAAACTTTACCTCCGAACCATTCCGGGACTCCTCATGACGTCCGGGATCTCATTCGGGACTCCGAACAACATTCAGTAATCACATACTTGTCTTCCTGCTAACCCTAGCGTCATCGAACCTTAAGTGTGTAGACCCTACGGGTTCGGGAGACATGCAGACATGACCGAGACTCTCCGGTCAATAACCAACAGCGGGATCTGGATACCCATGTTGGCTCCCACATGCTCCTCGATGATGTCATTGGATGAACCACGATGTCGAGGATTCGATCAAATCCCGTATACAATTCCCTTTGTCAATCGGTACGTTACTTGCCCGAGACCCGATCGTCGGTATCCCAATACCTTGTTCAGTCTCGTTACCGGCAAGTCACTTTACTAGTACCGTAATGGATGATCCCGTGACCAAACACTTGGTCACCTTGAGCTCATTATGATGATGCATTACCGAGTGGGCCCAGAGATACCTCTCCGTCATACGGAGTGACAAATCCCAGTCTCGATCCGTGTCAACCCAACAGACACTTTCGGAGATACCTGTAGTGCACCTTTATAATCACCCAGTTATGTTGTGACGTTTGGTACACCCAAAGCACTCCTACGGTATCCGGGAGTTACACGATCTCATGGTCGAAGGAAGAGATACTTGACATTGGAAAAGCTCTAGCACACGAACTAACCGACCTTTGTGTTATGCTTAAGATTGGGTCTTGTCCATCACATCATTCTCCTAATGATGTGATCCCGTTATCAACGACATCCAATGTCCATAGCTAGGAAACCATGACTATCTGTTGATCACAACGAGCTAGTCAACTAGAGGCTCACTAGGGACATATTCTGGTCTATGTATTCACACGTGTATTACGATTTCCGGATAATACAGTTATAGCATGAATAAAAGACTATTATCATGAACAAAGAAATATAATAATAATACTTTTATTATTGCCTCTAGGGCATATTTCCAACGGTCTCCCACTTGCACTAGAGTCAATAATCTAGTTACATTGTGATGAATCGAACACCCATAGAGTTCTGGTGTTGATCATGTTTCGCTCGCGAGAGAGGTTTAGTCAACGGATCTACGACATTCAGATCCGTATGTACTTTGCAAATTTCTATGTCTCCATCTTGAACATTTTCACGGATGGAGTTGAAACGACGCTTGATGTGCCTGGTCTTCTTGTGAAATCTGGGCTCCTTCGCAAGGGCAATAGCTCCAGTATTGTCACAGAAAAGTTTGATCGGCCCCGACGCATTGGGTATGACTCCTAGGTCGGTGATGAACTCCTTCACCCAAATAGCTTCATGCGCTGCCTCCGAGGCTGCCATGTACTCCGCTTCACATGTAGATCCCGCCACGACGCTCTTCTTGCAGCTGCACCAGCTTACTGCTCCACCATTCAACATATACACGTATCCGGTTTGTGACTTAGAGTCATCCGGATCTGAGTCGAAGCTAGCGTCGACGTAACCCTTTACGACGAGCTCTTCGTCTCCTCCATAAACGAGAAACATGTCCTTTGTCCTTTTCAGGTACTTCAGGATATTCTTGACCGCTGTCCAGTGTTCCTTGCCGGGATTACCTTGGTATCTTGCTACCGAACTCACGGCAAGGTTTACATCACGTCTGGTACACAGCATGGCATACATAATAGATCCTATGGCTGAAGCATAGGGGATGAGACTCATCTCTTCTTTATCTTTTGCCGTGGTCGGTGACTGAGCCGAGCTCAATCTCACACCTTGTAACATAGGCAAGAACCCTTTCTTGGACTGATCCATTTTGAACCTTTTCAAAATCTTATCAAGGTATGTGCTTTGTGAAAGACCTATGAGGCGTCTTGATCTATCTCTATAGATCTTGATGCCTAATATATAAGCAGCTTCTCCAAGGTCCTTCATTGAAAAACACTTATTCAAGTAGGCCTTAATGATGTCCAGAAATTCTATATTATTTCCCATCAAGAGTATGTCATCTACATATAATATGAGAAATGCTACAGAGCTCCCACTCACTTTCTTGTAAACGCAGGCTTCTCCATAAGTCTGCATAAACCCAAACGCTTTGATCATCTCATCAAAGCGAATATTCCAACTCCGAGATGATTGCACCAGCCCATAAATGGATCGCTGGAGCTTGCATACTTTGTTAGCGTTCTTAGGATCGACAAAACCTTCCGGTTGTATCATATACAGCGCTTCCTTAAGATGCCCGTTAAGGAATGTCGTTTTGACGTCCATCTGCCATATCTCATAATCATAGTATGCGGCAACTGCTAACATGATTTGGACGGACTTAAGCTTCGCTACGGGAGAGAAAGTCTCATCGTAGTCAATCCCTTGAACTTGTCGATAACCCTTAGCGACAAGTCGAGCTTTATAGATGGTGACATTTCCATCCACGTCCGTCTTCTTCTTAAAGATCCATTTGTTTTCTATCGCTCGCCGATCATTGGGCAAGTCAGTCAAAGTCCATACTTTGTTTTCATACATGGATTCTATCTCGGATTTCATGGCTTCTAGCCATTTGTTGGAATCTGGGCCCGCCATCGCTTCTTCATAGTTCGAAGGTTCACCGTTGTCTAACAACATGATTTCTAGGACAGGGTTGCCGTACCACTCTGGTGCGGAACGTATCCTTGTGGACCTACGAAGTTCAGTAGCAACTTGATCCGGAGTACCTTGATCATCATCATTATTTTCCTCTTCAGTTGGTGTAGGCATCACAGGAACATCTTCCTGAGCTGCACTACTGTTCCGCTCAAGAGGTACTACTTCATCGAGTTCTACTTTCCTCCCACTTACTTCTTTCGAGAGAAACTCTTTTTCCAGAAAGGATCCGTTCTTAGCGACAAAGATCTTGCCCTCGGATCTTAAGTATAAGGTATACCCAATGGTTTCCTTAGGGTATCCTATGAAGACGCATTTTTCCGACTTGGGTTCAAGCTTCTCAGGTTGAAGTTTCTTGACATAAGCATCGCATCCCCAAACATTCAGAAACGACAGCTTAGGTTTCTTCCCAAACCATAATTCATACGGTGTCGTCTCAACGGATTTAGATGGTGCCCTATTTAAAGTGAATGTAGCTGTCTCTAGAGCGTATCCCCAAAATGATAGCGGTAAATCGGTAAGAGACATCATAGACCGCACCATATCCAATAGAGTGCGATTACGACGTTCGGACACACCGTTATGTTGAGGTGTTCCAGGCGGCGTGAGTTGTGAAACGATTCCACATTTCCTTAAGTGTGTACCAAATTCGTGACTTAAGTATTCTCCTCCACGATCTGATCGTAGGAATTTTATCTTTCAGTCACGTTGATTCTCTACCTCATTCTGAAATTCCTTGAACTTTTCAAAGGTCTCAGACTTGTGTTTCATTAAGTAGACATACCCATATCTACTTAAGTCATCAGTGAGAGTGAGAACATAACAATATCCTCCGCGAGCCTCAATGCTCATTGGACCGCACACATCGGTATGTATGATTTCCAACAAGTTGGTTGCTCGCTCCATTGTTCCGGAGAACGGAGTCTTGGTCATCTTGCCCATGAGGCATGGTTCGCATGTGTCAAATGATTCATAATCAAGAGACTCTAAAAGTCCATCAGCATGGAGCTTCTTCATGCGCTTGACACTAATGTGAGCAAGGCGGCAGTGCCACAAGTATGTGGGACTATCGTTATCAACTTTACATCTTTTGGTATTCACGCTATGAATATGTGTAACACTACGTTCGAGATTCATTAAGAATAAACCATTGACCATCGGAGCATGACCATAAAACATATCTCTCATATAAATCGAACAACCATTATTCTCAGACTTAAATGAGTAGCCATCTCGTATTAAACGAGATCCAGATACAATGTTCATGCTCAAACTTGGCACCAAATAACAATTATTAAGGTTCAAAACTAATCCCGTAGGTAAATGTAGAGGCAGCGTGCCGACGGCGATCACATCGACTCTGGAACCATTCCCGACGCGCATCGTCACCTCGTCCTTTGCCAGTCTCCGCTTATTCCGCAGCTCCTGCTGTGAGTTACAAATATGAGCAACGGCACCGGTATCAAATACCCAGGAGTTACTATGAGTACTGGTAAGGTACACATCAATTACATGTATATCGAATATACCTTTTGTGTTGCCGGCCTTCTTATCCGCTAAGTATTTGGGGCAGTTCCGCTTCCAGTGACCCTTCCCCTTGCAATAAAAGCACTCAGTCTCAGGCTTGGGTCCATTCTTTGATTTCTTCTCGGCAACTGGCTTACCGGGCGCGGCAACCTCTTTGCCGTCCTTCTTGAAGTTCTTCTTACCCTTGCCCTTCTTGAACTTAGTGGTCTTATTGACCATCAACACTTGATGTTCTTTCTTGATTTCAACCTCTGCTGACTGTCGTGGTTCTAAGCCTGACAGTAGAGTGGGGGTAGGTATGGAGAGGCAAGGTCCTAGCTATGGAGAGGTTGTAAACACAAAGGATGTACGAGTTCAGGCCCTTCTCGGAAGAAGTAATAGCCCTACGTCTCGGAGCCCGGAGGCGGTCGAGTGGATTATGAGTATATGAACTACAAGGTGCCGAACCCCTCTGCCTGTGGAGGGGGGTGGCTTATATAGAGTTCGCTAGGACCCCAGCCAGCCCACGTAGGAGAGGGTTTAAGGTGAGTTAAGTCTGGGGCGTTACTGGTAACGCCCCACATAAAGTGCCTTTACTATCATAAAGTCTACTTGATTACAGGCCGTTGCAGTGCAGAGTGCCTCTTGACCTCCTGGTGGTCGAATGAGTCTTCGTAGTCGAGTCCTTCAGGCCAGTCGAGTGAGTCCTCGTTGGTCGACTGGAAGGCGACCTCTTCTAAGGATGTCCTTGGGTAAGGTACTTAGATCAGGTCCATGACCCTACCCTAGGTACATAACCCCATCATTAGCCCCCGAATGGATTGAGGCTTCGAGTGAGGAAGGAGTTGATGTTGTTTCCGATTAACCTTTGTGTTCTGGTCGTGCGTCGTCCTGGACCAAAGAATCTCTTCGTCGACAGGAAGCAACTTGCCTTCAGTCGACTCGATCCATTCTGTTTTTGCGTCGAGTGATATTTCAAGCTTCGATGATCTCTGAGCGACGGATCGCCGGAAACACCGCGTCTGACAGACTGATTAGCTGTTCGCGGATTCCGCGGGATGCGAAATTTGGGGACGCGCGCGAAGCGGGGCGGACCGCGGCGTTCGGATGGGACGGGGCATGGATGCCTCGATCTCCGTGCCGCCTTTTTCGCCACGTATCCCGTCTGCATAACTGCTCCCAGATATGATTAGATCGACGGGCCCACCTGTCATCCACTCGGAAGGGACCTTATAAATGTGCCCGGCGAGGATTTCTGTGCTGCGCTTCAGCATTCTCCCCCTCTCTCTGCTTCCTTCTTCCCCGCCCAGCGTGCTCGCTCTCGCCCCCGCACCACTTCCCTTCGCGCATCTCGCCGGCGACCATGGCCAAGGAGAAGACGGCGGCGCTGGAGCGTGCAAAGAAGGGTCGGCGTCGGAGAAGGCGAAGGGGAGATCCACCAGCCGCGGAGGGTCCTCGTCCAGATCCCGCCTGCCGAAAGGCTGGGTCCAAGGAGACTGGATCCAGTCGACCATCACGGAGAATGACCTCCTCGACATGGCCAACGAGGGCTTGATCCCCCACGGAGCTGCGAGGCTTCCGGGGAAGGAGTGGCAGCCTCAGCCAGAAGAGGGTGAGTGTGTGCTTTTGGCCACCCATGTTGATCGTGGGTTTTCCTTGCCGCCGAGTGTTTTCTTTCGTGGCTTCTTGAATTTCTTCGGAGCGCAGCTCCACCACTTTACCCCAAACTCCATTGCCTATCTTGCTGCGTTCGTGTCCATGTGTGAGGGTTTCTTGGGCTGTCAACCGCACTGGGGTTTGTTCAAACATATATTCACGTGTCGATCCCAGACCGTGAAGAAGGCGAGCCCAGGTGATGAGAGAACCCGAGTCGTCCAAATGTGTGGGGGTCTGGGGATTCAGGTGAGGAATAAGAGCACCTTCCCGCCCATGACCTTTCCTGAGTCCGTCAGAGGCTGGCAGTTGACTTGGTTCTACTGCCAGGTCCAGTCGACGCCAGGGCAGTCGAGTGGACTCCCTCCATTTAGCATGGACCGAGTGAACAAGCCCTCTCCTCTGAAGCTGATTCCGGAGGAGAAAGCTGACGTGAAGATGTTGATGGAGCGCGTGGTGCAGTTGGTTCGGGAGGGAGTGACGGGCATGGACCTCCTGGAGGTCTTCCTCAGGCGTCGCATCCAGCCCCTGCAGTTCCGGAGCCACTACATGTGGTTGTACTATGGGACCGAAGACGAGACTAGAGTCCATCCAGAGGCAGTCGACGATGTCACTCTGGAAAGATGGATGGCAGCCGTCACCGGAAACAAGGACAACCCACGCGGAGCCAGAAGGATTCCTCCACTCGACCACAACAGCGATCCAAAAAAGGTACACTCGCCCTGCTCTCCACTGCATTCTTGTCGCATTCATTTATGTTTACTCTGCCGACTGGTCGACTGATCCTTGTCTTGATATCTGCTAGGCCCTCACCGAGCTGTACTCGATGCCCAATGGGGCACAAGCTTCGACCGAGGAGGGCGAGGCGAGCGGGGGCGAGAGCCAGGAAGAGGAGGAATGGGACTCGGATGTTGCAGAGGATGATGATGACGATGATGATGATGACGGTGATGAAGACGACGTCGAGGACGAGGAAGAAGAGGAGGAGGAGGTCGTACCACCGCGCTCGGAAAGGCGGTCGAAGCTTGTCCACGACCCTTCGACCGAACGTGGTAAGGGGGTCGCGACCACCACTCAGTCGACCAAGCGCCCTCGGACCACCTCTCCGGTGCCGACTGAAAGCGGTGAAGCAGCCCAGAGCGGCCTCGTCGAAGCCGATCAAGCTCTTGCCGAAGATGAAGGTGTCCATCCCCACCATATCAGGGTAACTGTGCTGCTCATATTTTCTTATTCTGTGCGAACTTTGTCTCTGGTCGACGCTGAAGTTAGTCGACCGATCCTTTGGAGTTGCAGTGCTGCTACTTCTGAAACCTCGGCCCGGGCTGATGACCATGAGATGGAGGACGCAGCAACTTCGAACCCAGGTACTGTATTCTTAACGCCGTTCTTAGTCGACTGACTCGCGATCTCTGATCCTGATTCTTCTCCGCAGCCCCGCCCAATACTGTTATCAATCTTCCTGATGATGACGAGGATGAAGAGCCGCTGAAGCGCAGGAGGAGTCGGAAAGCGTCCGCCAGTAAGGTGCCTCAGGATGTGACGGCGCCTGAGATTCTGACTGTGGAGGAAGAGAACACCACTCGACACACGGTGTCCTTCGCAAATCCACTGACGAGCGCTCAGCAGCCCTCCCTCTTCACGACGCACCACATCCCAGAGGACCAAGCTGGCGCAGCGAAGGAGGCAATACGCCAGGCGGGACTCATGATGGTGCAGCTGAAGACCATCCGGGACGCGAGCCAGGCAGCTTATGACGCCAGCTCTGCCCTCCAAAGCAATGTCCAGGTCAGTCGACCACTGTTTGTTCTGTTGGATATGCTACCAAAAACTTTTCCTTTCTGGAATTTATAGTAGTCACCCACTAGGTGTGTCGAATAAACTCCGAGTTAGCGGGGGCACGCTGAGTGCACCCGCTGGGTGTAGTCCCCAAGGCTAAGGTCGACTGCTGGCAGTCGGCCTTAGGCTTTATGATGTCAATCTTTCTGTCAGTCGACTGGTCGACTGGATTTCACGAACCGGTGGGGGCACGCTGAGTGCACCCACTGGGTGTAGTCCCCGAGACTGTGGTCGACTGCTTGCAGTTGATCACAGTCTTAGAGAATGCATCTCGCACTTTTTTTTTATGAGGTCGACTGGTCGACTTTGTCTTCAACAGGATTAGTGGGGGCACGCTGAGTGCACCCACTGGGTGTAGTCCCCGAGATACGGTCGAATGCTTGTATTCGGCTGTAGTCTTAGAAACGTGTGTTTTTCCCTTTTTCACTCGGAAGTGAATTATATTTGACATTTAGTCGATTGGTTCTTCGCAGAACTCTTGTGATCTTGTGACTCGCTACTCAGAGCTGGAACACAAGCATACTCAAGTCGAGTTGAGCTTGAAGCTGGTTCAGGAGAAGCTGACAAAGGCAAAGAAGGAGACCGAAGGTATGTTTGGTGAGACCTTGACGACTTCTTTTCCCCTTGCTTGCTTCAAAATCTGATCTTGCTGTAATCTTGCAGGTAAGGTAAGGGAGGCCCAGCAGAAGAAAGACCTTGAGCTAGCTGAGAAGATCAAGCTTGCTGACGAGAAGTTAGCTTCAGTCACCAAGCTTGAACAAGACAATACCAATCTGAAAGCTGCTCTTGGGATTGCCAACAAGGAGGTCGGTCGACTGAAAACTGATAAAGCTGCCCTGACCGACCAAGTCAGCAAATTGACTGAGAAGAAAACTGAACTGGAGGCCTTCCTGAGTGGCCTTGCCAAGAAGCTGTTTCTTATGCTTGAAGGTAAACCTCTATGCTTGGCAGACATTTCCAATTGTGATTTTTCCATTCGACCATCCTCTTGACTTAGTGATCACCCTTGCAGAATTTTGTCAAAACTTTGAAGAAGAAACTAGCCCACTGGAGCCAAACCTCGACCCCGTCAATTCTCCGGTGAACGACGAAGTTGCCATGGATGTTTTCCGACTGGAGTCTCGTGTTGCAGCTGTCGTGGACTATCTCGCAAGGCTGAAGGCCGCCACATCTCGCATCGACTCGACGCTCTGGCCTGAGGAGACACTTCAGAATGACCTTGAGTCGCTGATGGCCCGCTTGAACACGATCCCTGGTCGAGTGCAGGAGTGGAAGAAGTCCTCGGCTCGGTGTGGTGCAGATGTCGCTCTGTGTCTGGCCCGAGTCCACTGCAAAGATGCGCGAGAAGAGAAGCTGGCGGCCCTTCGGGTGGCCAATACCAAGAAGCACGACTTCAGGTCCTTTATGGAAACTTTCCTTGCAGCTGCCACTCGGATCGCCGACGGAATTGACCTTGATGAATTTGTTGCACCTTCCAGCCCTCCACAGGAGGGGTAAAAAACTTCTTCTGGCTCGACACTTTAAATTTGCCTCGGTATGCCGAGTGGAATTGTAACCGACAAACCTTAACAGGCTTGACGCCTGAGCACTTTCGGTTCCTTTAGATGTCGATTCAAACTTGGATTTGGTGCTTGAATACGATTGCCTTCGGCTCGGAATGTCTTTTGCAGGTTCAAAGCAAGGTGCCTGTACTGCAATCGACTTATTCTTTAGTCCACTTAGGCGAGCACTGGGCTGCAGCTAAGCCCCACGAGTGAGAGGGTTGCTCTCCACTCGGCAGGATTTTTATACCTTAGGCGAGCACAGGGCTGCAGCTAAGCCTCCGAGTGAGAGGGTTGCTCTTCACTCGGTAGGATTTTTATAACTTAGGCGAGCACATGGCTGCAGCTAAGCCCCCGAGTGAGAGGGTTGCTCTTCACTCGGTAGGATTTTTATAACTTAGGCGAGTGCTTGGACTGCAGCTA